>NW_026944241.1:179025-181085 GCF_033297405.1 Parathielavia appendiculata | reverse complement strand
AAACGGACGCGTCTCCAAGATGGCGGGGCTATTAATGGAAGCCAAGCTAGGGAAAAAATGGCAGAGAAAGGTATGGTGGACGAGGAAGAGCGCGTTGAGGAGGAAATTGAAGGACCATCAAAGAGGCGTCGGACGGGTTTACGGCTCTGTGGCATCTGCCGCAAGACTGGCCATAATGCAAGGACATGCTCGGAGGCTGGAGAAATAGATAGCTTAAGCGATTCTGAGTAGTTTCAATTGATTGCATCAGATTCTGGTGGACTTTTGGCAGTTTGTAGTGGCATAGTCCGGAAAATGTGTCCGACTCAATGGGGTGTCCGAGTCAATGGTGAATCACGTTATGCAAGATACCTGTCGTCTTATACCTCCACATCCTTGGCCTGTGCGCCGATATCGAACAAGATAGAAGTCCACCAAATCTCGAGTCTTGGGCCGAGAGTTTGCCGAGGCCTTTACGGGCCAAGCCCGTTACATCTAGGGCCTTGCCTGCCTTGGCCAACAGAGTCCTTGTCAGCCATCCACTAGCTCCCATGCCTTCCCTTACATCCTGCTGGTATATATGGATGTCCTGGCTCTTTTGAGGTGTCCAAAACACAGTCGTAGGCTTAGCGGGTGGTGTTTCCGGCCTTCCAGGAAGAGCCTGACTTTCCAGGACTGCCTCGGGGTCTTCTAGCACTTTAGATGGATCCAACGGCCAAATACCGGTGTTCCTAAACCAAGTGATGATACTTCTAGCAATCATTCCAGGTGCCAAGGAGCCAGTTCAGTTCAACAGTATCTCTTTCAAAGCCGTTTCCCCGGTGCCAAGCCCCGCAGGGGATGTCGGTTGTAGTTGTCGACTCTCCCTTCTCAGAAGGTCGTCATCACTTAGGTACATACCTTTCTGCCACTTAGGTATGTACACTTTCTGCCATCTAGGTACATAGTACGTAGTGTCACGGAACCATAGTAGGTCTGGGAAGATAACTGCGTTGCTCTATGAAGAGGAAAGGAAGCTATGGATGGATGAACCTGAAGCTAAGTGCAATGTGCCACGTGACCTAGGGATCGGCGGTCCAGTGCCGTGACACGTAGCTTTTCTGCCATTGAGGTACGACTCTCTTCTGCTACCTAGGTACGTATTTTTCTCCTATTTAGGTACGTAGCGTTTCTGACACTAAGATACGTACCTTTTCTGCCAATTCTGTATTGTATTGTATTGTTATCTGCCTCAACTGTTCCCTGAGTTCTCGCCAATGACCTATTTGCACAGTGAATTCGTTTACACACGACCCCCGCCATCACATTTTCATGTTCACATAGCCTCAACCAGCAAATTCTGTCTTAGCTGGTAGAAATAGGACGCTGAACACTTGGAGAACGTAGCCTCCCAAGTTGACCTGCTTGCAGCTGAGAGGTGAGGTATAGGGTGACGTTGATAGAAGACAAACATAGTGGCTTTGAGTTAAGAGGCCAAGGCCTTTAGGTTTGGTACCTCGAGGCAAAATAAAATCCATCCATCTTCGTTTATCAAAGTACGTGTCACGGCGATTGCGCCGTGCCTGCTAGGCCCCTGTGGGTTAAATATTCTGCACCTCGCTGCCGCGAGATCTGTTCGTAGCTCCTCGAGCTACGTCTTGACAATCAAGCCTGCCCGTACCTGACGGAATAGAGCTTAGACTGTAGTTTAGCCCGAATACAATTGTCATTGGATTGTCCGCCTGTCCCGCCGTGACACCTACGGACGGAGGTAGTACGAGTTTATACAGTTAGAACCCGTTCTTATTATTGGCTTATACACCCCCACCGAGAAGGGGGGTGAGCCAGCAACGAGAGGGATCACCAAGGCGCTTGGAAAAGCTCAAAACAAGAGTCTACGGATAGTGGCAGGAGCCTTCAAGTCCACACCCACTCGGAACCTTGAAACGGAGACATGGGTGCCGCCACTGGACCTCTACTTCAACAAACGACTGGTTGACTTTGAGGCCCGGCTTCAAATGCCCACTCTGGCCGACGGCCGAGGCGGAAAGAAGACTGCAGGGAGTATTGTTGATGCGGCCTGCGGCAAGATATATCAGATA
>NW_026944241.1:166993-178310 GCF_033297405.1 Parathielavia appendiculata | reverse complement strand
GAGGGCGCGGTTTTCCTGTATAGTAAGTTGTTGAAGGTCCGGCACGCCCTAGGGCACAGCGGTGTGGGAATAATAATGTTATTGGCTTATTTCGTTGCCTGTCCAAGGGTGAAGGAAATCTGGCCTGTAATGTCTAGGCAAACCCCTTCGCCTTTTACTCTCTATCTTTACCCTTCTCGACATCTTAATGGGCCTATGGACGAGAGTAGTTCCGCAAGAACGGCTTGTGCGGGCTTTGTGGACTTCAGGCGGCGCTTCCTGTTGATATCCCGGCTATGGCGGACCTGAAGCAGACTTTCCGCCATGACAGTTTGATGCGTGGAAGAAGGCACGCCAAGCTGTATGAGGTCAGGGCCAAATAAATCATTTGGTTGATCTACAGGTAGTCAGCTAGTTTGGAAAACCTAGCTTGTTCATCTCAACAATGCTCCGACACCTTACACAACCGAGCTTTCAAACCAGGGTAATCGTGGCGCCATGATCCACGCTGAACGCTTCACATGAAATGCTGGGACCGCACCTCAGCCAGGCTCGCTCCAGATCTTGAACGTTGAGAGTGCACTCGCAGTGCACTTCGCTGCACGGTCCAAGTTATCTGAACAGCTCAACGATCCCGTGTCGCGTATATGTACCGGACGTACGGTCATATCTGAGTAACAACGCCGTCATCTGATAGCTATCTGGGCCTTGATACGTTTCGGAGTGGTGGGGCAGAATGTAACAGTCTTCCAGTACACCGCTGGCGAGGAAGGCGGGTATGTCGATGTCCAGGTAAAAGTTGACATCTACCCACCTCTCCAGCCCACCGATAAGAAAAGAGCTGAATTCACCGCAAAAACCAGTTCGAGCGAGCAAGATGGGGTACAAGAAACCTCTCGGGCGAACAAAGCCACCACTGACGGCACCGGTGGTATCTAGACCTGCCGGCGTGATTTCAGCTTCAAGGATGTTGACCAGAAGAGATTCGTCGTCTCCGTAGTCGGTGTAGCGTATCTCTCCGTCGATAGACGCCCATGACCATGTGGGAGGACGATACGCACTTGATCTGGTATGACTGGTTTGTTTAGTGGCAGTCCAGGCAAGCTCCCATCCCAAGGATTGTCTCCATAAACCAGCTAGGTATTCGTCCTGCAGAGTAAGGCGAGCGCCTTTTGCCAGCGCCGAAATGGCATTCAGCTTGTCCGTGGCATGGCTCAGCTGGGTGCGGGAGTATGTCTCGATAAGCCGCTTCCAGGCGCGATAGCCATCGAACTTTGGAAGGGGGGATTGCTGCCACTTCGGTGGAAACTCTTCGTCAAGGATATTGATATTCTTGCCCTCCTTTGGGAGCTCCAGCCTATTGCGACGCATAGTAGCCGGCAAACCTGTTGGGAAGGCCTCGCAGGCCTGCAGCTCGAGACACTCCCAGTACAGCTGATCGGAGCCAAAATGGATGATCCTGGGAGACAGACAGCGTTCCTGCAAGACCCAGCCTCGCGTGTTGAGCACAGCGTTGGAAACCCCGTCTACCCACGTGTCCCGATTGGCCACCACGTACGTCGACGAAGGGCAATCACTCCAGTTTGTCGCGACAATGGCGGGCCGCACACTCCGGGGATCTCGGTCAAAGAAGAGCCCTCCGGTGCTATCCGACGACGCGGTTGCAGCAATGTTGAACAGCCCGTTTTGGTAGACCTGGCCCATGGCTGATGATTCCGCGAGCCAGTCCCCGGGGGAGTCCTGGATAATGCAGAGCGAGTCAATCCAGAGATAGCGGAGGCCAAGCCGTCTCGCAACACTTATCGCGTCCTGGAATGTTTTTGGGAGCGTCGATACGGGCAAACGAGCGAGAAACTCCCCCAGCGTATTGCAAGTCAGCTTCACGGTGGCGGCCGTGCCCCAGCAGTAGCTGAGAGTTCCATATGCGCCTAGTGGAGTGGTTCGACTGGTTTCGATGAGATGTAGGTTCGGCGAGACCCGTGATCCAAGATCGATCAGGCGTGTCGGGTACCAGCGGGGCGAGTTTTTGGCTGCGGCACATCTTGCATGGGATTTGTTGCATTCCGAAATCCATTCCGTCACTTGTATCCAGCCCTTTTTCGAGAGGGTGTGGCCGGCGGGTTCCTTGAGTTCCAGCGAGCCCGCCCATTCTGGTCATGAATATGGCTGTTAGCGAGTAGTTCCCGACCTGTCTGTCAGTTCAACCAGGTCCTCATACCTGAAACGCGGAGCGCCGTAATCGCATTCCACAGCTGCCGAAGCACATAAGGGACATGTAAAAAGGAGCGTAGTATCGGTTCTCGCCGTCGGCCGTGCACACAAACGTGTAGTGTGTGAAAGTTGCGTTGACAACACGCGCCTGAAGTGCTGTGCCATCCGCATCCGCCTCGGACAATAAAAACTTGAGAAGCAGTATGCATACGTAACATCCTCCCTCCTCCGAGGCTTGCAAACTTTGAGGCGAGAGGTGGTGAGTGAATGATTCGGAGACGAAGTAGCTCGATGGAGACGTCTCTGTGGCTAGTTCTACGCGTGCCATACCATGGGGGCTAGTGCCGGCGCGAAACATTCGAAGACAGACGTCACATAGAGCCGACATTGCGTTCATTAGGTAAGGTAGGTAGGTAGTTTTCGCTGCTGGGCGTGAGTAGGTTCAATCTGCTGACTGCTCGAGGCTGCCTCACGGACCTTCAGGTACTGTACCTATCTTAGCTTGGGCGCTGAGGCCGCCCATCATGGTCATGCATGCAGTGTCACACAGAGCCTCAAGCCTCTCGAGATCTCAGGCAGCAAGCTCAGATCCCTCACGTGAATTCTGTTTTTCCGCAAGCTGCGATTGGTGCAACATTCTTGTCGGCACGTGGCGAACCAAGCTGCGAGCAGTTCTATGCTCAGCCATGGCGCCGCGTCGCACAAAATCAACGCGAACGGAGGCTCAATCGCTTTTGTGGACGACAACACAGCCTGGGTTGTCGGCCCAACAGCAGAGGCGAACCGCGCAGGCATCCAGGCCATCATAGACAGTGCCCTGGATTGGGAAAGACGAAGCGGCGCCCAGTTCGAGGGCGAAAAGACAGCCATTGTACACTTCACGAGATCTTCAGAAACGCCGTTCATAGTCAAAGGGGACGCGGTCAAACCAAAGGAAAGTGCGAAGATTCTGGGGGTCATCATGGACTGCGAACTCCGCCACAAGCAACACTTGCCAGGACGGCAGCCAAGGGTCTCACGGCCGCCCTGGCCCTGAGGAGGCTGAAGATGCTTTCCCCGCAAATTGCAAGACAACCGTTTGTGGCGACAGTGGCCCCTGTTATGGACTACGCTGCCAGCGTCTGGATGCATGCCTGCGGGGAGAGGGCACTGAGCTGGCTGAACAGGGCGCAGAAGATCGGGGCCCTGGCCATCACGGGAGCCTGCCGAACCGTGGCAGCGGCCGTGGCAGAAGTCGAAGCGAGCATTCTCCCTATACGAGAACGACATGCCCGGGCGGCAGCCAGGCTATGGATCAACATCCACACACTGCCCGAGACTGATCCTCTCGCCTCAAGGAAGATCCGAACAACAGTGCAATTCGTCTCACCACTTCAGAAGATTGCCTGTGCGGTGGAAGGAGTAAAAGTCGACCAAATGGAGAAAATCCAGGAATACACCGTTACACCCTGGGAACCTCACCTGCAGCCGACGCTCGAAACCGATCGAGGGAAGGCGGCCGAGATGGCCAGCAAAGCTACGGGCATCGTGGTTGCAACCAGCTCGTCGGTGAAGAAAGATATTGTCGGTATGGGCGGCATCGCTCGAGACACTCTCTTCAACAGGACCAGCGAGCCTGTAACAAGCTATGCTGTGACTCTTGGGAGGAGGGAGGAACACAACCCCTACACAGCAGGGCTAGCGGCCATCTCAATGGCCTTGGAGAATTTACCGGCCAGCGTCTGCCACAGAAACATCACCATCATCACCAGGAGCCAGTGGGCGCTAGCAGCAATCAGACGACCACGGTACAGTCCGGCCAAGGCATTATACGGCAGATATATAAGTTGGTTAGACTACATCAACAAAGAGGGAACTCAGTCGACTTCCTGTAGATACCAGCGGAAGCCAACTTCGCGTTGGGATCGGAGGCCAAGGTGGCAGCGCAAAGGGCCACAAGGCAAGGAAGTACACCCAACATCCAAATGGCCCAGGCCAAGTCCACCGCAAATCAGCCTGGCATTGGCCAAACAACGACAGGGGAGAGCTCTTCCTGAAGGCGTGGGCAAGTTCTCAAAGGCTATGGACGTGGCACTTGTCGGAACGAAGCCGCCTTGATGGCTGCATTCAACGGACCTCGGTGGTTGATTGGTGCCAGCACCGCAACCCCTCTTCCTTACATACTTAGTCCTCTCCCATGCCCATCAACAGCATGGTCAATCAATCACTTTGACCACCTTAAAAATTCAATCCATTGCTTTGACTGGGAATAGCTTCTTCCAGCGCATATCTCAGCGGTCGTCGCCCTGCAGGTTCCAACAGCACTACCTGGCAAGCACACTCACGATCTCTATGATCAGCTGAAGCGAAGAGAGGCCTGTATCTTGGCACAACTCCGAACCGGAATGGCGAGGCTGAACGGCTTTCTGAGCAGGATTGGAGCAGTCGAGTCCGACCTTTGTCCCTGCGGCCGAGCGAGGGAAACAGTGGAACATTTTCTGTTGCGATGCGTGAGATGGGCAGCACTGAGGGAAGACATGCTGCAGTGCACAGTGGCAAGACGAGGGAGCCTCTCGTTCTACCTGGGAGGGAAAGCGGCATCCGACCCAAAGGAGTGGTCGCCAGACATGAAAGCAGTCCGGGCAACCATCAAATACGCAATGGCGACGGGGAGATTGGATGTGGACGACGAGCAAAGACAAAGACTGAATCAGTCACAGTTAAGGAACTCCACTAACACCGCACAGCCTTAACCAGCGGATCCCGCTTTAGCTGCTGAATCAAGGTCCTTGGCATGGAGGCCCGGTGCACCGCATAAGGCTGTAGACTTCCTTCAAGACAGTGGTCATGCCTGAGGCTTCCTGTTCATCAAGGAGTTCGGCCCTTTCGGCAAGTTGCAAAGCCGTAACCCCTCCTCACCTCGTGCTCTGTCGCGTCCTTACAGCAGCCGGTGGAGTTGCCTCCTTGCAAACGAACGAGATGTCGACCCTCAGTCTCTTCCCCTCACAGAGAAGATGACTCCAGGCCATCAGCTGTTCCTTTACGACTCCCCAATCTCCACGACTCCCCAATCGATGTCTAGTTCGTCGAAACGCTTTGTTAGGTCTCGTTCGGAGCGGTCGGTGACGGATACAACAACGTTCGTCTCGTCTGGTTCGTAGCACTTATATCGCGGCGTCTTTTTCGTCAAAAGCTGCTGTAGCATCGACTTCAAAGTCTGGTCCCAAAACGCACCAGCCGCTAGCACAAGGTTCTCTTCCGTATCATTTGTAAGCTTTGAGAGTCTTCCTTTCTTCAACAACAGCTTCCACTCAATAGAGTAATGGATGCATGTGGGCGGAGATTCGTCGTATGGCAGGTTTGGGTCCCAGTCGACCAACTTGAGGAGTGGTAGTCCGGGCCTGGGTCTCTGTGGCTGACTCGGGTAGGCCGGGCTCGTGCCGCGGTTGTCAAACACACCCGCATCAGGGGTCAGGTAATCGAGATCATCCTCGTTATACCACTGGCTAACATCAATATCCAGGTCTACTATAGCGTAACTCTTGAGGCGGCACACATGCGAATCCTTGTGCCGACGAGACTGAAGCTGGCCAGAGACGGCTGCGTCAGATCGACGTTTTAGCCGAAGAATAGCCGCCCTGGACTCAGCTGCTCGACCCCACATTCGAACTTCATCGCCCATCACGGTGTTCTGGTCTCCCAATTTGCCATACATTCCTGACGCTTTAGTAACTGCTATTCTTACTCCGACCGGGAATACAGAGGTCACGGTACCACGATATGGCGGTTACACCATTCCCGCGACCGTTCTGAACTTCTCTTCCACGACATCCGTCCCCAACCCAAAGCCTCGATCAGTAGCCGCCACACTTTACCAGCCGTCCGGCACGACTAACGATTTAACTGCGATTTTATGTCGCTTCGTCCGCACCGACGACTAGCAAAGCCACGAGATAGACATTAAGGTTGTGGGCAGAGGCCGGCCCGCTGATCATCGGAGAGTCATCCGGGCCCAGAGACGCTAGCAGAAGACACTGGCATCAGCTATTTCTTCCCAAATGTAATGCCACTCATCGTCCCATTGAGGACTCCGATCTGCATGCCTCCATTCTGGCTTCCAAAGTTGTTGACCACCTGAGCCTGGTCTTTCCGGGCATTCGCAGCTGCGGTATGGATACCTGAGAGTAGTTCGTCGAGCAATGTGCGCGATTCCCTTAAAACAGTCTGCTCGACAGCTACCTGGCTGATCGCACTAGCTCGGTCGGCTTCCGTCTCGTCCTGCGCTTGTTTAGCGAGGCAAAGTGCTCCGAGCTTGGCATTTGCCTCAGCCAGCTGCTTGTCTGTCGCTGTAATGGACTTTGCGATTTCGGCCTCCTTCCGTGATATCTTCGTCATCACCTCTTTGGTTATTTGCGTCTGTTGAAGGGAGCTATGTCTATCTACAGTTAGTGCCTGGCTATGACGAATTTGAGGGGTCAGACTCACAAGGTCGCGATGCAGACGACTGAACTGAGAGTGATCTTGCAGTGGTGGAGCTGCTCCGACATGGACTTTACGTAGCCCTGTTTGAAGAAGCCAACCATTGTGCGATCCCGCAAAGAGAGCTTCCCATCCTCGCTGTGCCGGGTCCAGCGACTGAGGGCGGTCCTGAACCTGTCGCATGACTCTGCGCATGAGGCAGTCGCAGCTTTCGACTGGCTGACCACAGTCTCACCAAGGGATCTCCATTGCTCATCGGATACAGTGTGAAGTGAAGCAAGGGCCTGGTCCACGGAGAGCAGATCATTCCTGAGTGACTTGAGGGTTTCGGGCGCGTCGACGATCTTCTGGATGTCCTCCGAGAGAAGGCGTATACAGTGTACTGTCGGAGCAGTAATGCCCACGATCGCAGCTGTAATGCTCAACGGGTCCATCGTGAACGTTTCAACAATTGGGGAGGGCTATAGGCGTTCGTCGTCTCCTAGACTGTCGATTGCGGTCTGAGTTTCTTGCGGCTGAGCCATGTGATCACGTGCAATTGGGCCGCAACCGTTGGGCCGCTTCATCCAGGCCTTCGGAAGCCGCCCATGGCCTGCGCTGAAACTGTTGGAGCACATGGTGAAATCCACTGTTGTTCATGAGGGATCGCCAACAATGGCACAAATGGTGTCCACGTCTTTCGGACCCAGGAACCAGGGTTTCCAGGTGGGGCCGAATTATGGGTCAATCAACACGGAATTCCACCTGCCGCCAGGTAAAGATAGGGCCGTCCCCCGGTATGGTCGACCCCGCTGACGTCGTCAGAACGACCCGAATCACCGCCCGCCCCCTTTGCGATTATCCCCTTCTCCCGCGATCCCGATTTTGTCAACCGTGGAGACATTCTCGACCAGATCGACCAGCGATGTTCCGAGCCGGCCGCCCGCGTGGCTCTCGTAGGCCTTGGTGGTGTCGGCAAATCACAACTGGCCATCGAATATGCTCACCGGATTGCCGCGGGGCAGCCTGACACGTGGGTGTTCTGGGTCCATGCGGGTACGCAGGCGCGCGTCGAAGAGGGCTTCAGGACGATTGCCGACGCCGTCAAGTTGCCCGGCCGGAACCAACCCAAGGCCAACATCCGGCAGCTGGTGTACGGCTGGCTTTGCAATGAGCGGAACGGTAGATGGATCTTGGTCCTCGACAGTGCTGACGACGCCGGTGTACTCTACGGCCCGACGGGCGACGATATATGCAACGACCGACCATTTGCAACGTACCTACCACAGAGCCAAAACGGATCAGTTATGATCACAACACGCGATAAAGACCTGGCTTTCAGGCTGACCGGGCGCCGACACAACATGATCGAAGTTGGACCGATGGCGCAGATTGACGCCCTCACGCTCCTAGAGAAGAAGCTGGGATTGTTCCCGGATACAGATGTGGCGGCCGATCTCGTACAGGCGCTCGACCTTGTTCCGCTGGCCATCAGCCAGGCCGCCGCCTATATACAGGCGAGGGCGCCGCTAAGCTCACCGGAGAAGTACCTTGCTGAGCTCCGGGAGGGTGAGCGTAAAAGGAGCAGGCTTTTAGAGCACGATGCTGGGGACCTACGGCGGGACGGAGGTGCGTCAAACGCGATTCTTACGACATGGCAGATATCCTTCAAGCATGTTCGGTCCAAGCGGCGGTCTGCGGCGGATCTCTTATCGCTTATGAGCTTTTTTGACCGACAAGGTATTCCTATATGGGTTCTAAGTCGATATGGGTTTTTCACCCGGCCCACGAGGGCGCGGTTTTCCTGTATAGCAAGTTGTTGAAGGTCCGGCAAGCCCAAGGGCACAGCGGTGTAGGAATAATATATGGGTTCTAAGACCTTCTAGAAACGCCAAAGAGGCGATGCAAGCAAAAGGTTTCGACAAGGCCGGTGACGGGGTTTCGAACGACGACTGTAGTGCCACAGACAGTTACATAGATGATGGCACAGATAACGATATAGACGGCGGATTCGAAGACGATATTGCGATGCTAAGGGACTACTGTCTTATCGCCGTGGACGAAGCAGGAGACGAGTTTGAGATGCACGGGCTCGTACAGCTATCGACGAGGAGGTGGCTAGAAGCATTTGGGCAGCAGGAGACGTTCAAGCAGCAATACATCGAACGGATGGCAGCGTCATTCCCAACAGGGGAGTACGAGAACTGGGCGACGTGTCGGGGTCTCTTCGCACACGTCCAAGTAGTCCTTGGTTACCGGCCGAGTGGAGAGATGATTGAAACATGGGCGGAGCTTTTGTATAACGGCGGATGGTATGCGTGGTCACAAGGGAGATACGATATAGCAGAGCCGATGCTACGCAAGGCGGAGGAGGCTTGTGGGAAGATGCTGGGAAAAGAGAGTTTAGCGACTCTATCATGCATGTCGATGTTTGCGAGAGTCCTTAACGCCCAAGGCCGGTGGGAGGAGGCCGAGAAGCGTTTTGTGCAGGTGATGGAGACTTTCAAGACCGAGTTTGGGGTCGACCACCCGTGTACACTGGGTATCATGGGCGACTTGGCGGCAACGTTTTTGTATCAGGACAGGTTGGAGGAGGCCAAAAAGCTGCTAGAACAGGTACTGGAGGCGAGCCGGATCAAGCTAGGGGTCGACCACCTAGACACGTTGAAGAGTATGGCCAACCTGGCGACTATATACGGGAAACAGTACCGGTGGGAGGAGGCCGAGAAGTTGGAGGTGCAAGTGCTGGAGGCGAGCAAGATCAAGCTCGGAGTCGACCATCCGGACACACTGAGGAGCATGGCCAACTTGGCGTCAACATTCTTGAAGCAGGGCCGGTGGGAGGATGCCGAGACGCTCTTTGTGCCGGTGATGGAGACTTTTAAGGCCAAGCTCGGGGCCGACCACCCAGACACGCTGACGAGCATGGCCAACTTGGCGTTTATTTGGAAAGATCAAGGCCGAGACACAGATGCATTAGCATTGATGGAGGCCTGTGCCAAGGCTCAGCAGCGAGTCCTTGGCCCAGACCATCGAGACACGCGATCGTCCTCAGCCATCGTAGCCAAGTGGCGCAGCTAGATGTTCTCCGTTTCCGGAAAGATGTTTGTCACCACTGATGCAGATGTGATTTCCATCCTTGACTGCTTGCTCAGGTCTGTTGGCGCCGAAAACGGCTAGCGGGTTTTGTGCCGCGATGTCGCGGCTGCAGCTAGTTCGTAGCCTACTGGTCGATTTACAAAGATGCGTTGCTGCGCACTGTGTAAGCAACAACCAGCCTGAGAATTGGCCTGTGCGGACAATTTTTCTACGTAAAAGATCTGGACCCTGTTATCGGTCTCTACCTCAGGACAGGCATAGCGAAGCTCAACGCTACCTGCATCGCATCGAAGCAGCACCATCAGACCAGTGCGCGTGCGGGAAAGCGAGAGAGACAGTGGACCACTTTAAATGCAAGCAATGGGACGAACATCGTACGGAGATGCTCCAATGTACAGCTGTCACAGGGGCAAGCTCTCCTTCTACTTAGGAGGAAAGTCGCCCTCGGATGACAAGAACTGGTCCCCGAACATGCAAGCGGTGCGGGCGACTATACGGTTTGCCATCGCCACAGGCTGTCTAGGTGCAAGTCATCCAGACGACGGACACATCCTGACCCACCATCATTACCGACCAACCCCAGCCACCTCGCGACTCGCCGAGTAAGCACGCTTCAACTGCCGAGGATAGGACGTTGAACACTTGGAAAATGGCCTTCAAGCCGGCTTACCTTTGATACTACTAACCCACGAGCATCCGCAGAAAAGAGAGCAGAGAAGTAAGGTGTAACGGGCTTGGCCCGTAAAGGCCTCGGCAAACTCTCGGCCAAGAATCGAGATTCGGTGGACTTCTATCTTGTTCGATATCGGCGCACAGGCCAAGGATGTGGAGGATAAGACGGCAGGTATCTTGCATAGTGTTTCACTCTTTTTCTTCTTCTCTCTCCATTCGAGACAAACTCGTAGAGTCGTCACCAGCTAGTTGCAATATACTCCTGGGACCGTTACATAAGGAAATAGGCCAAGAATGAATGGGCTTGGGGCTGCTTCGCTGGGCGGTATAAGGGACCCGGGTTCTTCTAGGAGAAGGGATACGGGGGTATAAATGCCGAGAAATATCAACAACTTATACTTCCACTTGTACAGCAGTTCTGGGAGTCTCACGGCTGCGAATTTGTCTTTCAACAAGACAATGCTGTGCTCATAGAGCTCTCTCAACCTGTTGGAAAGCCAACAGCCACGAATGTGCCGCACCGTAGTGGTTGGGTACCAAAAGGATGGGCAACCACACAATTGATGATCGATGTTCCTGTCTGTGTTCTTTCAGAAGTTCCCTGCCTGTTCCTGATCCTGAGAATCCTGGTGCCAAGCCATTGGTCACCCCTGAACTGCCCTCTCTGACCACCTGCCAAATCCAACACACCCCCTCAGCCGAGCCAGCGCGATGTCTGCGCTGGGGAGGCTGGAATAACCACTTCGAATGCCCTCCACTGCTTCTATCCCTCTGCTTCCAAGTCCTCTTTCTCTTCCCTTTCCCTGCGCTCTGCGAGCCTCTCGCTCACGTCGACCAGGCCTATCTGCTCCCTGAATCTGACAAACTGCTCCTGAGCAAGTGCCTTCGTTAGGCCATCTGCCATCATCTCTGCGCTCTT
>NW_026944241.1:87720-164813 GCF_033297405.1 Parathielavia appendiculata | reverse complement strand
CCTTCACTACTGCTGCGCAACGCCAAGTTCCCTGGTTCTCGTGTGTCTGGATCTCTGCCTCGATTGCCTTCCTTATGTCTGCCACTTGGACCTTCCCTTTCTCACTTTCTTCCACTCTGGATGTATCAACCGTGCAGAACAGGGTATCCGTGAAGGTCGTCGGCGTTGTGTTCGACAGGGAGATGGTTCGCAGTCCACTTGGTTGGCTTGCTGGCGGCGTGCGAGCAACCTCCGCGTATGACGGCGGGCGGAGAACCGAGTTTCGAACCGAGACTGCCCATAACGGTGGAGCGCTGTGAGATGACGAATGAGAAAGCGGACGGGGTAAGGTCTTCAAGTCCAGAAATGAGCTCCACTATAGAACAAGTACCGAGCAGCTTTGACAGAAACAGATCATGATCATTTTGTGGATGGGAAAGGGGATGGGCATTCAAAGCATTCAGGGTGCCGAGGAACAGAACACCAGGTGACCGGATTTGCCCCACACGATTCAGCGAGCCCCACTTATCTATCTTCTAATTATATCAAGGCAAACTTTGGATTAGCTGTGTAGCATACGGCGTCAGTGGTTTAGTGGTAAAATCCATCGTTGCCATCGATGGGCCCCGCGTTCGATTCGCGGCTGACGCAGCTAATGCTGTTAGGAACGTGTGATTGTTCTTTTTATCGTTTAGGCAGTTTTTGTGGGCCTCGTTTTAGTGCTCATGTTTCCGCGCCGAGACGTAATGCCCGGCCACAGCTCTCAAAAGAGACGGAAGGAGCAAAAGTGTTCCGTGACAAGACGCTGAGATTGCAAAAGAACATCAATACTCGGATACCGGGAGTCGAACCCGGGGCTGTTGAGAGAGCAGTCACTTCTTGGAAGTGAGAGTCAACGATGTTACCGCTACACCATACCCGACTGAATCGTGAATGGTTCCGATCTGCTCCAACCGATGGCGCAGTGGATTTTATCAATGCTACTAATTGCTGGGGCAGTGAAAGTAGGGTACGTACCTCCGTACTTGAACAGCAATTTCGACAGCAGGCACATGGGCAGCAAAGAACCTGAATGGATGAAAGTCCATACAGAAAAATGTAATGGCTGGGCCAGTGGTTGGCAAACTTGTGCCTACCCGGCAAATGACGCGGTGCTGCTGTTGCTTTGCCATTGCGGTGGGCTTGACCGCAGGCTGTGAGTGACGTCACAGGGAGCGCCAAGGGTTCAAGCAAGCAGCAGCACACGACCACATGCCAATGATGTGATTGCATCACTTACACAAGCCCAGAAACCGAAACCACAAAACAGGTTGTGGACGGGCGGCGATCGCACAAACAGCACATTCAAATGCCGTTCGCCATCTCCACAGGTCTGCATCTCGACTGCCTCTCGACTTCGACTTTCGCACTCTTGCACCGCTACATCGCGACTCAATAACTGCCACGGGGCTTGCAAGCCCTTCAGTCCCTGTCGGCGCAGTCATCTTTTCTTTTACTAAGGTAGTATCGCCTCCTCCAGCCCAACGCCAGCACCAGCAAGCACCCACCATGCTGCCGTTCCACCGACGCGAGGCTCGTCGCGAACCAACGGCACGAGCAGAAAAGCCGCCGCGCAATGGACAGTCCAAGTGGAGTCAGCTCGTTCACTTCGTGATCTACTTCATCAAGGTCTCATGGCGGGATATTCTCACAATGGCTATCCTGGGTGCTGCCTCACTTGCTGTAAGTTTGAAGCATTCCTCGTCGCCCATAACTCGACGTGAATTCTAACCGACTCATCAGATCTACCAAGCGCCCTACGCCGCGACCCGCAACTTCCCCGTCACCTTCGACGCCTCGGGCGACATCGTCTACCCGCAATTCGCCTACCCGGAACGCGGCTGGATTATCTCCCCTTCCTTGTCAGGCGTCATCTCGGCCGTCATCCCCCTCGGCATCATCCTCCTCGCCCAGGTCCGCATCCGCTCCTTCTGGGACTTCAACAACGCCGTGCTCGGCCTCCTCTACTCCCTCATCCTGGGCTCCCTCTTCCAAGTCATCATCAAACAACTTATCGGCGGCTTCCGTCCTTACTTCCTCGCCGTCTGCCAGCCCGACATCTCGCTCGCCCCGACGCACAACAACACGGGCCTCAACGGCGTGGGGTTCCACCAGATCATGTACACCAGCGAGGTGTGCACTAACCCGGATAAGCAGGCCATCAAGACGGCCATGACCAGCTTCCCGTCGGGCCACTCGACGACCGCGTTCGCCGGCTACGTCTTTTTGTTCCTGTGGATGAACGCCAAACTCAAGGTCTGGGCGAATTTCCAGGCCAGCTTTTACTGGCTTGCGGTGCTGCTCGCCCCGCTGCTCGGCGCCACGCTCATGGCCGCCTGCCTGACCGTCGATCAGGCGCACAACTGGTACGATATCCTCGCGGGCGTGGTCATCGGCACGGTCGTGGCTTTCATGTCGTATCGTCTGTGCTATGCCGCTGTGTGGGACTGGCGGTATAACCACATCCCGCTGAGACGGGACCGGGTGTTTGATTATACTGCTGCCGCGGCGTTGCCGGCTGAGGTGCTTGAGAAGGCGTTGTGGGTGCGGAAGCTGGGGTGGGGGAGGAAGAGGAGGGCTGGGCGGCGCGGGATGATGGGGAAGGCGAAGGCGAGGGGGAGCAGCAATGCGAGCAGTGCTACATATGCGAGGAATGGGGGTCCCAGTATGGATGTGCCGAGGGGGCAGGGCGTGAGCTACCCCCACCCGGCCACGGTGAGACATAACGGTGGTGATCCGTACTACGGACGTGGGGAGAACATGGTTTAGGTGGTGGGTGATATTTTTATGGTTCCTTTGCACTGTTTCTTTGTTGTTCAATCCGAGATACCTTCCGCGTCTGTTTCCGCACTCAATGATCTCCCTGTACCATATGTTATATATAGTCGAGGACTTTCAACCAGTTGGTGGAAAGCATGATACAGATTAGGTGCTGTAACAGCAGTATGTTATTGTACAAGCTACGGATGCTCCGTTCACGCATCTCACTTACAGTCCCCCAAGAAAACGACTTCGAACCAATCCGTACCCATAATATGAACATACTCCCGTGACACCTAGTACAGTGGACAACAAGAGAACACCTCCCGTCACCACGCCCTGGTTGAAGAACCCTATATGGGTAATGCCCTGGTGGCGCCGCTTCACTGCGGGGAGCTTGGCCAATGCCTCCCGCGCTAGTAGGCCGAGTTGCTGCGGTGAGCTTTGACGAAGGATCGTTGCCAACAGACTGTCCGGTGCGGACGCAGCAACGAACTGGGCTCTGGGCTTGGAGAACAGCGCCTCGTTGTACGGTAGGTATGTCTCTGGGTCGACTGAGGTGTTCGAGGGGGCCATTGGCAGGACTAAAGATGTCAATACAGGCAGGGTCAAAGGCGACGAGTGAGGCTGTACTTACATAGGAGAGTTGTTGGAACATGGTTGACGAAGGACATGGGGCTGTCTAGGAACTGGCAGATATACTTCGCTGTCGAGGACTTGGTGAATATATATGCTGCTCCGAGCCGTGAGTTGCTGCGTACATGTACATGTCAGATCAAGCCAGGTAAGGCGCGGACGGGCTGCAGATGGCATACCTCCTTGAGAAGTCAATGGCGTCATCTATGCTTGTTACAGGATGGACGAGGAGGCAGCCTTCTTTCACCTTGCGTCTCAGAAGCGAAGATTGTCTACCATGCGTCAGTGGCTATTTCCCGGAAACATTGAAAGGGGTGGTTCTGCACTGACCTGTCCTCAACATCCACAACCGCCCCAGCAGAGCTCCACGACAGCACATTCACGCCCTGCTCCGACCTCACCAACTCAGAGAGGCTCTGTTGCCCGGAGGCAGTCCTCGGGGCGGGAGATTTCTTGCCCTCGTCCGAACCAAACCTCACCACATGCCGAACCACGGCCTCCAGAAACGGCTTCCTGACCCACTCATTGACCAGCACCAAGTCCGGCGCATACGGCGACCTCCCCCGCAGTGCAAACCGCGCTCTGACCAGCTCCTCTGCCGCAAGCTCCAAGTCAGCATCGCGCTCGATTACCGCCACGACGCGGGCGTCCGAATCCGAGACAAGGTGGTGCGAGAGAGGAGGGGTTGTGTTTCCACTGAGGCTTCCATTTTGCAGCACCCGGACATGGGCATGGCCGAGGTCGGCGTCCTCGACCGGGTGATGCGTGACCTCAAAGACATCGTCGTCCAGCGCCTGGGACACCAGATCCAGTACCAACCGGGGGGTTTTCAGGAGCGATTGGTCGGCCTGGACGACGACGCAGTTCCCTGCCGTGAGGGCCGGGATGAGGGCCGAGAGGAGGCAGGAGAAGAAGGCGTGCTTGGCGGGGTGGATGACCACGATGCCGACAGCCTCTCTCCGTTGAGCGGCGCTCTGACCCCGAGAGACGGCGTACTCGTCGTGCAGGGCTTGATCCAAATCGAGCGCGGAATAGGCATTCGCGAGCTGCCGCATGGCTAGGCAGTATTCGACGTGTACCTCGGCCCGGGTGTGGCCTGTGTCGCCGGCGATGGCATCTTGGACTTCGGATGCGTTTGCCGAGAGGGTGTCGTGGAGTTGTTTGAGCTGGAGCTTGCGGAAGATGGGGTTCAGGGCCCTGCCGTCGATGGCGGCGGACCGGATCTTGCTGAAGGGCTTGGGCATGGCGTCAGGGGTTGAGGACGTGAAGTCGGGTGTGGCGCAATGCTGTTTGGTTTTCGTCTGACACTGGATTAAAGGTAATCAACATCACTGCCTTATTCGGGCGGCCACAAGGGTGGTCATGCCGTGATCGTGTGGATGTGGTTGCCGGGGGTGAGACAATCGGCAGGGCAAACCTCCACATCCCGGCGGGCGTCCTCGGCACTTGTCACCCGCATAACCACCCAAGCACTGCTTTCGTAAGCTGCCGGCATGGAGTACGAAATCGGAAAACATGAGCGACCAGCCACGGGGGATTGCTCGCAAGTTCCTTCGATTTCAGCTCTATTCTGTCCAGCATTTGACCAAGCAGTCCAACACGATGTCATCGACCACTACCACCCCAACTCAAACTCGCACACGGCAGAGTGTGCTGAAGGACTACGAGTTGCACCATTCGCCTAGTTCTTCCAGGACGGTGTCCGGCAGTCCGGCAGCACCACCACCGACGCCGCAGGCGGTTCCCCTGAATCAGCCACAGTGGGACACCGTCCATCGCCGAGTCCCTCCGTACCGGCCCATCAACAGGGATCGAGACCAATCTGACGTCCGAGTCTACACGAGCCCCATTGAGCGCGTCTTCATTGGGACTATGTTTACCGGTGTCTTGGTTAATTCTGTGAGTCTCCCGTATCAGTGAGAGGTAGTTAATTGGGCGGTGATGGTTCGCTAATATGGATCTGGCATGAAGACGGCGGCCAAGGTCTGGAGAGGAACGGTTGGAAGGTGGAATGACGGCGTGTTCAAGTACGCAATTGGCGGGGAGATATAGGTGTTAGCTGCATCCTAGTGGAATTGTTGCTCCGTGTGTATGCGCTGCTGTGTACTAAAGAGAGTTGCTTAACTTGGCTGTCTTGCGCCTCCATTAAGTTTGTTACCAGAGCTCAGGCCGTGATTGCCACCGCCATCATCCATGAATGCTTCTAGGTACACAATCCACATTCTGACAAACCAATCTCATTATACCTGTAGTTATCGAACTCCCCCTTTGATTTCCTCCATGTTCTGCAACAATGGTAATCCCATATTCATCCACCAGGGAAGCACCCTTCCCTCAGAAACGAACAGAACCCCATTTACTCTGACCCCTTAACCCCCTGCATGCCTCCATAATCCTCCCCCAACTCCTTCCCCGCAACGACAACCGGTTTGACCGGCTGCAGAACATACAACATCCTCGCCCACTCGGTCTGACTACAATTCCGCCACGCATGCATCGTGCCCCGCTGCACGCAAATATCCCCCCGTTCCAACACCCTCGTCTCGCCCGAGTCGAGCACCAACTCAATTTCGCCCTCGAGCACCACGCCATAGTCGAGGCTGACAGTGCGGTGCATGGGCGAGGTGGCGCCGGGCGGCATGTCGACGTAGCGTAGGACGGTGCCCGTCGACACGGTCAGCCCCGGCGGGTTGCTCAGGAAGGACTGGTAGGCGGCCGTGTCGGCGCCGTTGGTCATGTTGACGGGGAATTCTGACGTGACGTAGCATGTCGCGAAGGTGGCGTCGCCTTCGCCGAGGGAGTAGAAGGGCGCTGGGAATGGAATGGAAGGGTCGATTATGGCTTTTCCCGAGTCATCGTGCGTTGTGATGAAGCGGTTGGGGGTGCGGAGTCTGCCTTGGAGGGCCATATTGGACTGCTTTGGGACCGGATTGGATTTGAGGGGTGGATTGGAGGTTTCGGTACCAGAGTAGGCAAATATTCGACAATTCTTGACTCGGCTTCTTTATCAAATGGCACTCGGAATTGTGCAGGAGATGTCGTCTTCGGCAACCGTCTGCCGGGCGCGGGAAGTGGGCTCATGTGGACCGGTCGTGTCCCGATGGCCGACAGACCGGCCGGTCATGGGGCCCCTGCAACGGGCAGCGGCTCAAAGACATTGCACAAGAACCCGGAATTAACTATTTGGAAGTGGAAACATCAGGGCATTCGGCCGTATCTGTGCCACCAACATCGACAGTGTCCACCAGCCATGGCATCTCCTGATTACGCCCATCACTTCTCGATCCGCAATGTCCCGTTCGGGATCGCGTCGTCCAAGTTACATCCGAATCTGCAGGCCGCCACTCGGTTGGGAAACTCGGTCATATTCTTGAATGACTGTCATGAAGCTGGGTTATTTGAGGGCATTGATGGATTGCCCCCAGGAGTCTTTGCCAATGAGACTCTGAACGAGTTTGCCGCTTACTCGAAAACCATCTGTCGCCACGTTCGCCAAGCCATTCAGAATGCGTACCAGAAAGGAGATGCCTCCGAATTCCCCTCTGGAAGTGTAGAGGACATCACGCAGGTCCAAATGCACATGCCAGTCAGAGTTGGCGATTTCGCAGGTCCGCTTCCTCTCAAGTCCCCAGGGACGATAAAAGGGCTTATGTCTCACTGACTAGTCATAGACTTCTCCTGTTCCCTGGAACACGTCAAAAACGCGGGCCGCATCATCATCAACGACGAGCGTCCGCCCCCGGCCTTCTTCAATTTCCCCATCGCCTACCAGGGGCGAGCCAGCTCCGTCGTCGTTTCCGGGACCGATATCGAACGGCCCATGGGGCAGTACCGGGACAAAACCGCTGCCGGCGAGCCAAAACCTGTCGTGTTCGGCCCCTCGAGGGCGGTCGACTACGAGCTGGAGTTTGCAGCCATCATTGGAAAACCGCTGCCGATGAGGCAGAGGCTGAACGCGGTTGACGCAGACGAGCATATCTTTGGGTTTGTCATTCTGAATGACTGGAGCGGTAAGACACCTTGTCATCCAACTTATAGCATCTTCGTGCTGATACACAACAGCCCGCGACATCCAAGGCTTTGAGATGACGCCCCTGGGCCCGTTCAACGGCAAGAACTTCGGCACCTCCATCTCCCCGTGGGTGGTCACTCCAGATGCGCTTGAGCCGTTCAGGACCGAGGGCCAGAAGCCTGCCACAGACATTCCGAGATACCTTCAGGATCCGAAACGCCAGACCTACGCCATTCGCATGCAAGTGGACATCGTAGCGGGAGAGGAGGCCACTGTGGCGGGGACCTCGTGGGTGCAGAGCCTGTACTGGTCGCCGAGGCAGATGATTGCGCATGCGGTCAGCGCCGGAGCGGCCTTGAGGACAGGAGATGTCTTGGCCACTGGCACGGTCACGGGAGATGGGGAGGATGCTAAGGGTTGTCTGTTGGAGGTTACCGAGGGAGGGACGAAGCCGTTCAAGTTGAGTGACGGCAGTGGGAGGACGTTTCTACAAAATGGCGATGTTGTGAGGATGACCGCTGTTGCAGGGGAGGAGCAGTCAGGGGTTGGCTTTGGCGAGTGCGTTGGCAGACTTGTGCCTTCCCGGGCGTTTGAATGATGTGATGTCAATTCCCGACTGGAATCATGGAAGCCGCGAAGCGTTTACCTATCCTTTCTTGAGCCGGAAAGCGTTCATCACTATCGCTGATTCACACGTGATTAATACATCAATCATGCTGCAAATGCGTTTGATTCAACCGATGACAGATCATTACACAGTCCAGCCCTGGTTTGTTTGTTACCTGAGGGGTAAAACGTACCTAGGTACTTTTTAAGTAACGTTACCGGTCGAGCGCGTCCGCCTTCATTCAACGTTAGCATGAGCTCTGCTTGACGTTCACTGATTAATTTCGAGTATGATATCACCAAGATTGGAGGTCTGTCTCACAATTTTTCTCAATACATAGCAATCCGCAAGCCTGACCTCGTAGAACTCAACCCTCTTGACCGCAACTATATTTCGCTGGATTTGCATCCGTCCTCAACACTGCCGCGAGAATGGCAAGGCTCTACAGCGCATTCATAAAACACCAAGAAATCCTTGTTTCTTCTTTTCAGTGTCATTTCTCCTTCTTCAATGTCTTTAGCTTCTCCCTTTGTTTCCTACTTCTTATCTTGCTTGCCTATATCTTTTGTTTTCCTTTTCCTTTTGCTTTTGCCTTACCGCTTCTCCCACGGTTAGATGTACGAATTCAGGCCAGACCTACCCAGGTGGTAAGTTCCCATGGCCAAACCGAGTGGACACGGGCTCGGCCTTCGGTCCGCATTGGGCGGGATGTGGCCCGCGAGTTCCTGCCACCTCCCGATCCCCCTCTGACCTGCGCAAACCCCGCGTCCGTATTACCGAACGCCGGGTGAACGAATGCGCATGCATATTTGGGCCACGTCAGCCTTGCAAAACAGGCAGCAGACGGCTCGTTCACTATTCACGGCCCAAGCATCTTGGGGTACACAGCCGAACTGTTCCAAAGTCAGACTTCAGGTTTACAATGCCGAACAAGCTTCAGGATCTTCACACTGTCGATGACGTCAACTTTCCGTACGTCTTTGAGCAGAATGCTACGGTACCGTTGAAATCCAGCGGAGTGGTGCGCTGCAATGTGTACCGGCCCAAGACAGCTGACCCCGTGCCGGTGCTGGTCACGTACGGCCCATACGGCAAGGACATACACTACAAGGAGTAAGACCCCATTCCCAGACAGCACAGGCAACCAGGCTAATACAGCTCAGCTTCACCCCCAAGTACTCTGAAGTGAACCCGCGGCACCGGTCTGCCCACTCAGCCTGGGAGACGCCGGACCCCGGCTACTGGGCCGAGCATGGCTATGCCGTGGTTCGCGCAGATGAGCTGGGCTTGGGCCAATCTCCTGGCCTTCTGGACACGATGTCCCGAGGCACCGCGGATGCCTTTGTCGATGTTGTCGAATGGGCCGCTGAGCAGCCGTGGTCGTCTGGCAAGGTTGGCTTGCTGGGCATCAGCTACTATGCCGGGAGCCGTATGTCGTGCCCCTCAGTGCTGTCAATGGGAACTGTGAGCGACACGGCTGACACTGCAGATAGAATGGCGTGTAGCTGCTCGCAAGCCCAAAGGCCTCGCCGCCATTATCCCGTGGGAGGGCATGTCGGATTACTACCGGGACCGATGCCGCCACGGCGGGATCCTGTCCAACGCCTTCATTAGGTTCTGGTGGAACAGGCAGGTCATCACCAATCAGTATGGCCAGCCGGGCCGTGCAGCCTCAAACTGGGGTCCCGGTATGACTGTTACTATCCCTAAAAGACACCTTATTAAGGTACTCTTATTGACAACCCCTGAGACACGATTGAGGGTGATCTCTCGGCAGAGGAACTGGCTGCGAACCGCCGCGACCAGACCATCGACAACAAGGTCCACCGCTTCCGCGATGAGCCCTATTATGCCTCGAAAGAATACGACATGGGCGACATTGAGGTCCCGCTGCTTTCGGTCGGCAACTGGGGCGGCATCCTGCTGCATCTCAGGGGCAACATCGAGGGCTACACGCACTCCGGGTCCAGGTTCAAGTACCTGCGCATGATCACGGGCCGCCACGACCTGCCCTTCTACTACGACGAAGAAGTCGAAGTGCAGCGCAGCTTCCTCGACGCCTTCCTCAAAGGCGAAGACCGCGTCGGCTGGTCCCAGCCGGGCAAAGTCCCGCCCGTCAGCCTGGTTCTCCGCAAAGGCAACGTCGGCTTCAACAACGCCGAGGCCGAAAAGGCCTACCAACGCCGCGAGGAAAGCGAATGGCCGCTCGCCCGCACGCGGTACACGCGCTTCTACCTCGCCCCAGACCTGACCCTCCAACCACCCAACGCCAACCTCCCAGTCCCTGACCGCAAGAAACTCACCTACCGTGCCCTCGGCACCATGACCGATCCCCAGCTCATCCAATTCACCACCCCGCCCTTTGCCGCCGACACCGAAATCACAGGCCACATCGTCGCCCGCCTGTGCGTCTCCATGTCGCCGGACCC
The DNA here is from genome assembly GCF_033297405.1 of Parathielavia appendiculata. Lineage (NCBI taxonomy): Eukaryota > Fungi > Ascomycota > Sordariomycetes > Sordariales > Chaetomiaceae > Parathielavia > Parathielavia appendiculata. The sequence continues at coordinate 154,351 of NW_026944241.1, read as the reverse complement.
GGCCTCGGCCACCGTTCCCTCCGACATCGACCTCTTCCTCACCCTGCGCTACCTCGGCCCGGACGGCAAGGAGGTCTTCTACACGGGCACGGCGGGCGACCCGGTCCCGCTGACAAAGGGCTGGCTGCGGACCTCGTTGCGCAAGGTCAACAGGGAGCATCCCAAGCACAGGGAGTGGCTGCCGCATCGGGATTATTTCAGCACGGATGTGCTGCCTGTTATCCCCGGAGAGGTGTATGCTGTGGATGTGGAGGTGTGGCCGACGAATGTGGTCGTCGAGAAGGGCGGAAGGGTGGTGTTGGAGGTGGCGTCGGGGGATACGCAGGGGAGTGGGATCTTCTTGCATGATGATCCCGTGGATAGGGCGCCTGAGGTGTTTCGGGGGTTTAATCACCTGCACCTTGGGCCGCAGTTTGAGAATTATGTTACGCTGCCGATTATTCCGCCTAAAGGGGAGTGAGGGAGGGGATGAGAGGCAGAGTTGAGTGGTTGGAAGGAAGCTGAGGTTCAGCTTTGATAGTTGAATAGACGGTTGTGTTGCTTACCAACGTCGATAGTTCCTCATATTCATGCAGTGCTATATTGACAAATTGCATGTTCAGGGAAGGTTGGTTTACTATGCCGGGTGTTGTAGTGTTTCGCTGTGAGAATGGGTGAAGGTTGCTCGAACTAGCTCGTCTCAGACTTGGATGATCCAGCGGGGGAGTATTTCAACCTCAAAAGCTGGACTGATGTCCTGATTATTATGTCATTGATCACCCGCATGTGCATATTGGTGAAATATAGGGTTACTCCCCACACTTCGGTTGCAACAGGCAATCAGGGTTCACTGTTTTAGCACATATTTCAGTTTCAATCTATTTCACTATACGCTCGCTGTCTTCAATGACCAAAATCGTATTGAACAGAGAGATTACGCCTGAATCATGCCGCAGCCACCGGCATTCTCGGCCACCTCCCCCACACAAACTGGCTGTTACACATGTTCGTCAACTCCCACGTCTCAGCCGCCAGCTCCCCACGGACCCCCTCATCCTCCTCATCGCCCACGGCCCCAGCCACAAACAACGCCGCCATGAAATGGTCATCCGTGGCATGCGCATCCCGATACAGCGGATGCTTCATCAACCTTGTCATGGCCCTCCTCAGCGCCGGGCCCGTGTTATTCCGGCACACGTCCTCGACGGCCTGGCGGAACTCGAGCGCCCAGGTCTCGGGCGGGCGCTCCTGCGCGAAATTGTCGCTGAAGCGCAGCATGGGCGTCCAATGGTTGCGGTACAGGTTGTGCACGGCGCCGCCCGAGCCGATGAGGAGGTAGTTCTCGGCGCGCAACGGGCGCAGGGCGGCGCCCACTTTGACGTGGAAGTGCGGGTCGTAGCGCTCGTTGGTCGAGATGAGGGTTGTTGGCGGGCAGCCGGAGGGGAACATGCGGATCAGGATCAGGTAGGTGTCGTGGATCCAATCGAAGGTGGCGTCGCCCGAGGCGTGGAAGCCGGCGGACTGGAGCAGGTTGATGCAACGCTCGGCTGTCTTGAGGTCGGGGTTGAGCTTGTAGTCGACGTATTTGCTGGGGTGCACGTAGGCTACGGGGGACTTGGTTGGTGCATGGTTGGTGGCGACGTGGATTTCGTCGCCCTGGGCGCCCCAGTGGGCTCCCTGGAAGTTTGTTAGCAATGGCCAGTGAGGGAGATTCGCATAGGGACATACCATCATGATGACGCCCTTGATGTTGTTGGCGAGAGCTTCATCTCCAGCTTTCTTCCAATATGTGGCCGACTCGGATTCCTCGCCAAGCATCATGGTCGAGCCATGCGAGAAGAAGTACACCGGGGTGAGAGGAGCTGCATTTCCCGTTCAGCTGTTATGCGACTTGGCCGGTCGGTAACTGAAGGCAACTTACCCATGATCCAGGGAGATCTCAGGGTTTGGCAAGCGATCTGCTTCGGTCTTGTCTGCTCAGTATATTGCTCGTCAACAGTCTAGTTAAAACCCAACACAGGCACGGGGCTGTACGTCAAAGACAGGCCTGGAGCGTGGGTCGGATCGGGGGGCCTTGAGAGCTACTCCCTTGAAAACAAAGCCCATCTGCCGGGTGAGGATACTGATGCTATTCGGCGCCCCTCCCTGCACTCTCCGGATTTCCCGTCTTCAGGTCCCGTACCCCTGTCATCGGCCCTGTTGACCCCTGACTCGGGTCATGTGGGGGATCTGGAGCCGAAAGCCGAGGCTCCACTCAGCTCTCTTTGCCCGTCTCCAACTTCTTTCCGGCGGTTATCTCGTCGTCTCGCTCGCCACTTCCCATGTCGCATTCCTATCTCTCCTCCCCCAGATCCCGAGTCCCCCCACGCCTCCGAACTGCAACTCAATCGAACCATTGCGGTCCAACATGAGCACCATTGAAGTTGGGAGGACCACACGCGCAAACGAACAGCCGGACCAGGGGCTCTTCCAGTGCGGGTCTTGCAAGCGCAACTACAATCGACTGGACCATCTGGCCCGCCACGTTCGCTCTCGTAAGATAGAAGCGGGGATGTGTTCAATGGTGTGGTCAGCGGAACTGACGGACGAGTTTTCCAAGATACCAACTTCAAGCCGCATCGCTGCTCTGTCTGCGGCAAGTCATTCTCGCGGACGTGTGTAGCCCCTGCCTGGATCCCACTTGACCTGATAGCGTCATGACGGCTCTCAACGACCCGTGATTGTTGACGGCCATCTCAGAGACCTGCTCAAGAGGCACGTCGCTGCCCACGATGTGCGGAACGCAAAAGTTAACAATTTGATCCGCGGTGCCGGCGAAGACATTCCCAGCCGAGTCTCGAAAGCCTGCCGGGCTTGTGCCGCGAACCACGTCCGGTGTTCCGAGGCGAAGCCATGCCGTCGGTGTGCCGAGAAGGGGCTCGAGTGCGTCTACGCACGAATCGACGATTCTGCGACGCCCGAACCCACCGATGGCTCCCGAGCAAACCATCTCATGCTGACTCCGTCGTCCATGCCATCCAGCCTCGACGTTCACTTGGCAGCAGAGCAGGTGGCAGAGACCATGTCCGGAATGGACACCCGCAGCCGAGTACCAGGGCCACCGCATGCTTCACCTCCTCTGCCAGGACTTTCACCCATACAGAGCTCCCTCCCACAAGTGATCCACACTGAGGCTGCCGGTGCTTCTTCGCCCGCTCCTCTTGCTCATCAGGCGGCCTTTGGTAAGTTGTCATTCAATCTACACTCGCAGAATACTTCTCACCCCCGGTGACAGACGATGACTTTCTGGGCGCTCATCCCGAGCTTCCTACGGGGTGCTGCACCCCAACCTTTGCCCAATGGAATTTTCTCCCCGGGCTGTGGTCGGCCGCCGGCGGTGATATCGGAGTCAGTCAGCCGTTTCCAGGCATTGAGTTGGATGACCTCGATCTCCGCTTTCTCGACACGTACAACGCCAGCATTCCGTTCGAACTGGGAGGGCCCGTCACACTACAGCACTCACAGCCAACTACTTCCATGGGCGGCCCAGCATCGTCTCATCCGGCGTCAGGAGCCTCCGAGGCTTTCCGTAACTACCACTGGCGCTTTCGGCCGAATCCAAAAGATCATGGCGCTGCCGAGGAACACAACCTCTCACTCCCTTCGGATGGCCGCGATCACCCGTCACCAGCCTCCAACATCTCGTCAGCCCGACGCGCCACGTCCGTCCGTCTCGCATCCGCAGCTCGTGATAACATCCTGACCATTGTCGTCAAGTCTTGTCGACCTGACAATCTTGTCAAAGCAGTCGCCTCCTTCCCGAGCGTCGAGCTGCTTGACACACTGATCCAATTCTATCTTACCTCTCCCCACGCGCGGGCGGACACGTTCATCCACGCGGCCTCCTTTGACCCCAACGAGAAGAAGCCAGAGCTCTTACTAGCCATGGCGGCTGCTGGCGCCGTGTTGACTGCGGACCCGACGCTCACCAAGCTGGGGTACGCAATGCAGGAGTGCGTCCGCAGGGCCATACCCACGCTCTGGGAAAGCGACAACACGCTCGTCCGGAATCTTGAGCTCACCCAGGCGTTCCTGATCAATCTCGAAACGGGGCTCTGGAGCGGGCTCAGTCGCAAGGTTGAGATCACCGAGAGCTTTCTGCAGTCCCCGATGACCATGATGCGGCGAGGAGGCAAATTCCGAAAATCCAGCTACCCTGCTACCATCCTCGACGCCAACGACCAGGACACATCCGACGAGACGGCATGGCGAACCTGGATCCAGCAGGAGTCGTTCAAACGGACCGCCTTTCGCCTCGTCCAGCACGACCTCAACTCGTCCATGTATCTTATGGTGAACCCGCTCGTCTCGTATGCCGAGCTCTCCCTCCCGCTACCCTGCGCGCCCGCACTCTGGACCGCCACCTCCGCCGGGCAGTGGAAGTCCCATCTGGTACAGCACACCTCCCTCGCCCACCAGCCCCCCTCCGTGTCCGACTATCTCGACGACCCAACCTTCTTCAAGCCCCACACCGCTACCCTAGACCGAGCTATCGCAAACGAAGCTTTCCTCGCCTGCGCCTGGTCGCTAGCATGGGAATGCATCCAGCTGACCTCGCTCCAACGCAGTCCCACCGGCGCCAAACCCTCATCGAGCACACCGCCGCGAAGATGGAACCCCTTCCTCTTGACCTCCCGCCGCGAGGAACTCCTTAAATTCCTCAAGCACCTCCGTCTTAGCCTCGCCGCCGACGACACCACCATCAACACCACCACCACCCCCTCAACCTCTCCCAACATACCCAACGCCCCCGACTCAGAAGCCCACAGCACAACCGTAACCCGCATGCGCCTGGAGCTCATCCTCTTACACTTACACACCCCCTTCGAAGAAGTCCAGACCCTCGCAGGCATCGAAGGGCCGGACCAGGCTCGCGCCGCGTACCCGGCCGTGCTGGACTGGGCGACGCGCACCGAGCAGGCGCGGAGAGCAATCTGCCACGCCGGCCAGGTCCTCCGGTTCGCAAGGGCGGTGGGCAGGGGTATGTTGCTCGGTCCCGGGGCGGTGGGGATGTATCAGGCTAGTTTGGTGCTGTGGGTGTATGCGTTGCTCGCTGGGCATCACAAGAAAGGCGGAGAAGATGTTCGGGTTGGGGATGGTGGTGATAGGTTGTGGTTGGACGGGGAGGATGAGATAGGGAGGCGGCGGTTTACGCATTTTGAATTCGGCGTGCCGTTTCTCAAAGGGGGAGGAGGAGGAGGCAGGGCGGGAGAGGAGGGAGGTGGGGAGGAGGTGTCGCTGGGGGATCCGGAGGGGGTGCTTGGGGTGGTGATTGGGATTGTGAGGGGGAACTATGAGGGCTTGCCCAAGCCGCATCTGGTGGAGAGGCTGTTGCAGCTTATGGAGGCGCTGCAGAGGTCGTCGGCCGGCATGATGGACTTTCATGGGCAGCTGGGGAGGCAGTAAGGAGTTGCTGAGCGCGCAATCCTATTCTCAAGACAGATAGTACCACATACATCCAGGCGCGTCAAGTACCCAGCTTGGCTTAAGCCTTTTACTGTTCCGTTTACCTCCGCAAGCCGAGGGTGATAGATCATGCCTCGGGTGCTATCTCCTTTGAACTCGCAGATCGTGACTGTCATGCCTGGCAGCTTAAAGCCTGAGCACCCGATTTCATCCCCGAAGACATCGCTTGTATATATAGGTTGTCAGAGGGCGTGGAACTACGAGATACCTCAACGCTTTACCTTCTACCGACTAATGTACAGTCCATCCACTCAGGCCCCTACTCAATCCTCTCCGCCTTGGCCAAGTCATCGACACCACAGCCCTCCTCCACCTTTGCTTCGAGAATACCATATACCGGAATCTGCGAGAACTCAGCCGCGATATGGTGAAGAGTCGGCAAGCTGTTCCAATCACCCTCGATGAACTGGAGCCTGCCGTCACGGCTGTGGCGGCTCTTCTTCACCACGCGAGGAGTCGAAGAGGCGTTGTCCCGGATGAGCACGGGGTATGAAGCATCCGCTTCCCCGGGCTTGCCCACAGCCGGCAGATAGCGGTAGAACATGATCCCTTGCTCCTCAGGCCCAACAGCCTGTCCATAGTGTGCTTCCGTCGCTGTGCCGTTGGTTTGCGTTTCGGTCTTCTCCGCGCTACCCTCCTCAAGGCGATCCAACTGCATCCTGAGAAACGACACGCCCCCCCAGCTGCACTCAACCCCAACCGAATCCTTCGTCCCCTCGTCGATGTCAATATCGCAGAACAACTTGGGCATGCCCAACTCCTCACGCCCCGTGATGATGGGATCCGCCAATGACTCCAACAAGACCACCAACAACGAACCCACCACGTTCCCCCCATCCTTTCGCGTGTACTGCACCCCATGGATCCACAGACCAAGGTACTTATACCCACCCCCACCAAGCCATTTCATCCCCCTCAACTCAGTACACCGAAAACTCGCCTCGGCCACGGTCCCGGGGCCAACGAAGCTGAACCCGGGCGCGGGGAACAGTGTCTTGAGGTATGTAGCCGACGTGCGGAAACGGAGCGAGTATGTCGTGAAGCGCGAGTCGTGCGCGGGGATGGGCTGGCCGAAGTGGTCTTGCCGTGGGCTCGGCATGGGCCCGAAGGAGAGCGGTGACCGCCAGCGTATGGGATGGCCGCTGCGCGACCAGAGGTGCTCTTTCAGGGCGCGTGAGGTATTGTGCCATTCGTCGTGGCCGAAATTGTAGTGCATGAAGTCCATTACTGGTGATCATGTTAGTTTGTTGATAAGGGGGAAAGATGGGTTGGGGGGTTCAGGGGCTAGGTGGGGCGCTCACTGTTGAAGGTGCCGCGGTTGGCGTCGTTGAGGTCCATCCCGGCCAATCTTGTCAGGCTTTGAACCTTGTGTGCTCTGCCGTCGCGGATCTTTTCGTACAGCGCCAGCCGCTCGGGGATATCGTCGACGGTGGTGCCTCTGGGCAGGAGGACGCAGAGGGATGCTGCATCCTCAATGGCAATGCCGCCTGTACAAGTACGAGGTCAGCCCAACATCCCATGTTGATGCAATGCGGTCAGGATGTGTAAGTCAGGTTACTCACCACCTTGGCCCTGATGGGGCAGAAACGGATGAGCGGCATCACCCAGCAACGCCAACCGCCCCTTATGCCAAGCTGGGATCCTGTCCATGTCCAGCAAGGTCCATACCTTGAGCGCACTTACATCGACCATCTCCAACAGTGCCCTGACAGTGGGCTCGAAACTGCTGTAGACGTCGAGGAGGACCTGCTTGCTCACGCCACGGTTCCAGCCTGTACACACACTCAGCTCGACACCCGGATGGACGGGGACCAGCGATTGGCCCGGACATGAACTTACCTTCTCCCCTGGAAGCTGACAGCTCACTCGGATGGATTCCCACAAAGTTCATCATGGTATTGTTGGAGCACGGATACATGACCAGACGGCGGTCGTCTCCCATCCACATGGTCATGTATCCCTCGCGGCCGGCAAGCTTTGTTGTGGTCGGATTCTCACGGATTTGGCTTATAGGTATCAAGAACCGGAAGGCGCTTTTGCCGGAGCCAAATGGCTTGATGTCGGGCCCGGCGACAATCCTGCGCGTGACGGACTTAACCCACTTCAGTTAGGGTTCGTTTGATAACTGGTCTGAGAGATGCGGTACTCACGCTAACTCCATCTGCGCCTAGCACCAAGTCCCCAGCGTAGGAAGAACCATCCTCAAGGGTAATAGTGGCGGTGTCGGGGTCGACGTTTGTGACAATGCTCGAGGTCTTGAGCACTGCCGGTGTCCCGGCTCCCACAGGAGACGTGGCCTTGCGCTTCAGGTCTTCGTGGAGCTGGACTCGATGGGAGAGCACCCATGGCTGCGGGAGCTTGTTAGCCAAGGACATCCTGACTGCCACAGGGAAAGGGGGAGTACTGACATGCTGCCAGATCGACAACGCCTTCCTCAAATCCAGGTCGAACTTGAGTTTGCCGCTGGACGAGTACTCAGTGACCTAATAAGCCATCCTGTAAGCCCCTTTTCTTCCAATACGCGGGCTCGGATGCAGACGGACGTACACCATTCACGGGGTTCGCCCCGAAAGACTCGGGGAACACGCCGAGTCTCCGGAGAATGCCATGGCAGTTAGGGGCGAGATGGATGGCAGCACCGGTTTCTTTTGCCAGTTGTGACCGTTCAAACAGCTACGACCAGTAAGCCTTGATCCGCTTCAGTCTTGATGTTGCTTGGCATGGGCTGCACTCACTATCACCTCATGCCCGTGCCGGCGCAGGCCCAAGGCCGCAGTCAACCCTCCGATCCCTGCATGGCGTCGTGTTAAGATCAAGACAGACGGCCCGTAGCGGTGTCGGGGCCAGCGATATAGTGCAAGGTATCTTACCAGCTCCAACGATCAACACTTTGAGGGGGCGGTGAGGTTCCGGAACACTTGCCATCGTAATTCACTTAAAACAACCCGCTATCAGGATAGGAATGTCGGAATCCGAACTCGATGAACATAGAACAACCCCTTGTCGCTCCCCATATGAGGCTGAAATATCACGTCAATGTCTTGTCAGGGGTGGTTTCGGCGAGAGCGGGTCATGGAGGCACGTCGGAATGTGGCCCCACGTCATCCGATTTTGTGGTCGTGACCGAGGGCGCGGTTTTCCTGTATAGTAAGTTGTTGAAGGTCCGGCACGCCCTAGGGCACAGCGGCGTAGGAATAATAATGGTCGTGACCTGTTGGCCGGAGAGCACACTTCAAACCCTTGCGCCTGGAGCTCGGCAGTGTCGGCATCGATACGGCAGTTGAACACGGCTAGTGTGACTTAATACATTCAGCCCGTCCATATTCCAGGTTGCTGTGAGACACGTGCAATGAGCGGAAGACCCGAGTACACACATGTCAGGAGTCAGTAAGATTTGCTCAGGTACCTTAGCCTACACGAATGGGTACCTACAGTACCTTAGGTACTTACCTGTACTTGAGAAACACGGCGTAGAACCTGTTGAGTTGGTACACACCTCGTCTTCGAAGCCGAGCCTCACACCTAGGTTATTACACATTACGGCGGCCTGGTCAAGCTGGGCGTTTCAGGCGCTCCCAATGCATTAAATTAAACTGTGACTTGACGCATGAAGACCGCGACCGATACCGTGAGTGAGGGTACCTATTTCCATGCCGCCAGCAATGCCGTATCTGGAAGTACATGTATCCAGAACAGTACTCCTTCCACGATCCAGACTCGACCACATCGACATCCCAAGATTCTAGACCTCTCCACTGTAAGGTGCCAAGTCCGGGTTTTCCGTCTGGGGATGTTCTGGGGTTGTCTGGGGCCCCGCGTTTTCCCCACAAACAGCAAGAAATTTGGTGCCGGGTACGTGTGGAGGGCAATCCCCGTCCCGGCCGAGCAAGGGTGTGAGAAGACGTACGCGTCGTCAACAGCTCAGGGGCCGGATACTCCATGTCTCTGCTTCAAATAGAACGAAAGTACGTATGCTACGGTGTCCACCTCAGATCATAAAATTCCCTGGGGCGGGCCCGTTACAACTTTTTTGCTCCCTTTGTGTTGAGAGTTGAGAGACGAGCCCCTATCCTCAACATCATGGCGGTCTGGCGTGAAGCTTTTGCCCTGTCAGCGGCCGAGGTGGACGAGCGGGTGCCGCCAGGGACGGTTAGGATCCTGGGTCAGTCAACCTCTCCAGGGAGTCCACCTACAGGTATTTACTGACAAAGCGTCTTCCAGACAACCAAGAGCACACAGCCAACCATGACAGCCACTTCGTCAAATTCCCCAAACCCTCCAGCAGCCCCCGGGATCCGCTCAACTTGCCCTTCTGGCGCAGGACGGCGGCGCTGCTCGTCGCCTCCCTCTATGCGTTCGTCGCCAACTACACCTCCTCCGTCATCGCCCCGGTGCTCCAGCTCTGGCCGAAAGTCTATCCGCAAGACCCGAGACCCTTCTCCGAGTTGTCCTACATTATCGCGGTACAGTCGCCAAAATGAACTCTCTCCTTCCTAGACTACACCCCCAACCCCCGCCCCCCCCCCAACCCCCTATTTTCAAACCAGGCATCAACCCGGACACTAACTCGCGCGTTGGTTCATCTTCCACCCAACAGGTCCACGTCCTCCTCCTAGGCGGGGCCAACATTTGGTGGGTGCCGCTGTCCAACTGGACGGGGCGCCGGCCCGTGCTGCTCGTCGCCACGCTGCTCATGACGCTGTGCTCGGTGTGGTGTGCCAGGGCCGAGTCGTTTGGCTCGCTCCTTGCGGCGCGGATCCTGCAGGGCGCCGGGGGCGGGGCGGCCGATACGGTCGCGCCCGCGCTGATTGGGGATTTGTTTTTTATTCACGAGCGGGGGAGGGCTATGGTACCTATGTTCTTTTCACGCCTTCTCTTCTGCCTTATGGATATGAAGAATTGTGCTGACTGGGGCGGGTAATAACAGGCAGTGTATACCATCTTTCTGTGCGGTGGTTCGCTGTTTGGTGGTTTGACGGGGGGCTACATCGGATACAGCCACGGATGGATCAGCGTGTTCTGGGTCAGTACGGCGTTGTCGGCATTCGTGTTTCTCGGTGTGGTTTTCCTCATTCCGGAGACGCTGTTTGACAGAGTCCCGGGGGATGATGCCAGCCCCTCTTCTGCCTATATCGACTCCAAGGCACCAGAAACCAAGGAGATCGAAACGGTTCAGACGCAAGTACCCCAGACCCACACGCACCTCACGTTTGCCCAGTCGCTGAGCATCAACCTTGGGAGACACGACATGGCTCGCGGGGGCCTGCTGCACTACCTCGTGCAGCCCTGGCGCACCCTGGCCTTGCCCGGCACCTGGGTGGTCATGCTGCACTACGCCGGCCTTGTCGGCGGCGTGGTGACCGTGTCACTCATCGGCCCGCAGATCGTCGCCATGCCCCCTTACCTTTGGGGTGCCAACGCCGGGTTGATCAACGTCGGCGGCATCGTTGGTTGTGTTGTCGGGTACCTGTACACGTACCTCCTGGCGGACAGGCAGCTGAAGAGCCGGGCCAAGCATCAACGACGGGGAATGGCCGAGGCCGAGGACCGGCTGCCGACGCTGTTCTTCCCGCTTGTGGTCGCGACGTTGGGCTTCTTTATGTTTGGTTTCTGCGCTCAGTATCCAGGACCGGATCGCTGGGTTGGGCTTCAGGTTGGGTTTGGAATGATTTCGTTTGGGCTGACGCAGGTGCCGTCAGTGGGATTCAACTATGTAAGCCACACTATCATGCCTTGCCCTAGGACGTTTGCTGACGGGGTATGGCCCCAGCTGATCGATGCCTACGGCCACTTGGCGGCCGACTGTTTCACCATGGTAACCATCCTCCGCGCCGTCATCGCCTTCGCCTGGACCTTCTTCGTCGCCACTTGGGTCCATGACAGAGGGGCGGCCGAGGCTTTCAAAATCTTCGGCATGTTGATGGGTCTTTTTGGCTTGGCCACTGTGCCTCTGTGGATATTTGGCAAGCGGATGAGGATTGCAACTAAGGGGCTAGTGGCCCGCCAGGGGTGAGACGAGCCCCTGTCTGGAGAGAAATTCGTAACTCTCCCTATTTAATTGGTCTGCAATGATCCGTACCTATTCGTGCTGCAATTAAGTGAAGGACCTGGCGATAACGGCCTTTACTTCCTATCAAGCGCCCCGGCCCCTTTTCCCAGTCGATACTGATCATCAACCACCTTGCTATACGTCGGGACACCCCCCATCATCCCATCGGCATTCGTCGTCCCAGGCGCGCATTTCTTTCCGCCCCAAGCAACCCCAGCGACAGCCTTCCAGATGGCCGTGATATCCCGTGCCATGTCCCAGGTGTAAAACAGCCTGCAGTTGGCCGCCTCATAGCGAAACTGCAGCGGCACCTCGCCTTGTCCCAGGTCCGACGTATTCCCCTTGTACGGCAGCAAATCAACCGAATTGAACGTGACTGTCATAGCCCAGGAATCGCCGCCCTGCGACCCTCCGACTCGGAGCGGCGGCCGGTACGTGAACTTGTCGGGCGGCAGTGTCAAGCCTTCGGGCACTTGGGACCTGTTAAAGTCGGGCATCAACATGAAGCTCATGCTGGGGCCGCCCCTGGTCTGGCCGACGGCCTGCATCGGGGCGCGCAGTGGGCGGCCACCGAGCACAACGGTGAGCACGCCATGGGCGTGGGTCAACATGGTGACGGTGAGGGCGCAGGCCGAGCCGCACTGCCCGTCACTGACAATGATGATGTCCTCGGGACGAAACGGCGGCGTATTCCATAGCTGGCGGTACTGCCATCCGTCGGGGAGAGGGAACAGGTCGGTGGAGAATCGGAGGACCGACGTTGTGTTGATAATGGCCGGGTGGGTGTGCTGGCCCCATCGTTTGTGGCCGGCTGCGGCATCCAGGAAGGGCCCGTACAGCTCTTTGAACGAGGACCACGGCTTGCCGTCGGGCCTGACAAAGTCGTACAGCGGCCATTGGGATGCAAAAGACGTGAGGTCCCAGACCGGTTTGCCCAGCCAGGCAAACTGGGGATGGGCGCGGGCCTGCGAGAGGATGGGTAGGGTATCCCCGGGGAAGAGGGCGAAGTAAAGGGCCATTATGTTGGAGGTGAGGCCGCCGCCGTTGCCCTGGAAGTCGAGGACGAGCTTAGTACGGTTGGCCGCTTTGGCAGCACTTGTAAAGTCAACCACGACTTGATAGAAGTTTCTCTGTTGAACGCTCATGGATTGATCGACGTGGTCCGGGTGAGGCGCTTCGCTGAAGCTATTCACGGCGAGCACTGCCTTATCCGAGAACTCGGAGCCTTCGGGGAGAAAGCCAGCTACGTGCCTGGTCGACTTGAAGGCCCTGGGATAGCCCGTGAAAGCGGCTATATGGTTGCGCTCGGCCAGTTGGTAGAACCGGGCATTGAGAGGCCGCTCGTCTGTCACGTCGCCCCAGCCATAAACATCGTACAGATCAGCGCCCGAGGCGAATCTTGTGAAGTTTGCAAGGAGTCGGGCGGCATTACTGAAGTTAAATATAGTGCCGTTCTGGCACTTAACATTGGTCGTGTCACCGAGGCCCAGGGCGAACGGCTCAGGCGACACGTAGGCTAGATTATATCGGTGGCAAGGCTTCGGAACATGCCGTTAAACCGAGCGCCGGGATCGTGCGATAAGGCGATGTTGACTGATGCCTTCTGTAAAAAACTCCAGTGCCGGAACACCGTCGATGGTCGAGACTGGGGAAGGCGTGTAGCTATTCTGGGTATGTTTAATATTATCTATACACCGGGTCAATTTCAGCTCAGCTATCAATTCGTCTAGCGACGGGGGGCGGGGAAGTACTGTAAAGATAGATCTTGGGTATAGCGAGCGCATTATCAGAAATAGAGACGGACTGAGCGCTCATAGGAAAGTCAAACAGGTTCAGCAGCGGCGTCCAATGGCCAAGATGGAAGTCGCGCGGGCGAACGTTGGCCAACATGCGTAGGTTGGCGAGGAATTCAAGCTCATTGGCGTAACCGCCTCGTTTTTCTTCTTTGAGTTTCGCTGCAATGTCATCGAGGCCCCGAATAAGATCAACGCTCTCGGAGAGATACCCCTGAGGAGGGTCCCGGAGATACTCGACTGAGCTCTGCCATAGGCATGAAAAAACGGAGCTCAGACCGGTTCTTTGGTACTTTAATAATCCTAGTTGGTACCGAGATCGTCCATTACTCGAGAGTAGACATACCAATGCCGTTATCTGCCATCAATTTGGCGGCTTGGTCGCGGACCTGTTTGCAGCGCTCCTCGCTCCGCAAATCCAGGCCATGGTGGGCGTCCTGGTATAGGCCGGCACCAAGAGCGATTAAAGAAGATGCCGCCGTCAATACCTTGACGCGCATGATGGCAGAGTACAGTTGAGGTGACTGGTCAATGTAGCAAGACACAACTCAATGTGTGTGAGCGCATCAAGGCGAGGAGTGCCGGCATGATATGCTTGTGACGATGGGCAACATCGACGGTTCCCGTCGCAAGCGTCCCTTCTTTTCGAGGCTGTTTCGTATAGTTGGCCCATCTCCTTCGAGCTCTGGCGTTCACACCTCGGGCTGCATTCCGGGAAGTCAGCGTGTGCTTCCAAGCTGCGTTGCTATTCGACTGCGCCGCCGGTTAATATCCCCAACGGACCCTCTCCATGCATTCCCATGCTGGCTGCCCAAAGCGGCAGGTTCTGTTGCAGGAACAGAGGAGCCATCGCCGTCCTGCTGGAAGCCTTCTCAACCGCCTGCGGCTGTCCCTACTTCCAGTGGATTGCATGCTGCGACGGGCTGAAGCCCGCAGTAAGAGCGTAGTTAAGGTATTATCTCTTGGAGTAACCCTCCGGCCCCGCAGCTGTCGAACGCCTTGACAGGGAATCGAATCTTTTCGGCGAACCAGACGGATATTACTCAAATATCGCCGCCAACGAGGAGAGAACTGCGCCCTTGAGCCGGCTTGGACGGGCCCTCTCGGCGTGCCCCTAAATGAAAACCGAGCATGTTTGTGTCTGCATATGACGATACAAGTGTATACACAAAACCGTCCTTTGTCAACAACATCCCACGGCGCAGGTTCGCAACCATCCCCCCTTTATCGGTTGACTGTATCATCCATATCCCTTTAACTCCTCTCTACTCCCTCACGCTCTCCTCCTCGCCCTTGTGGGCCACTCCCAATATCCATATCCTGCATCAACATCTCCTGCGCCATCCACAGCTCAGCATACAAGCCATTCCGCTCCATCAGCTCGCGATGACTGCCCATCTCGACGACCCGCCCTTCCTTGAGCACAATAATGACATCAGCATCATAGATCGTCCTCAGCCGGTGCGCCACAAATACGCTCGTCCTCTGCTTCTCCCTGAGCACCTCATTGATATTCGCCATGAGCGCCTGCTCGGTATGCGTATCCAGCGCGCTCGTGGCCTCGTCAAAGAAGAGCAGGGGTGGGTCTTTGAGCACAAGCCGCGACACGGCCAGCCGCTGCTTCTCGCCTCCTGAAATCATCAGCCCGCGCTCGCCGACCTTGGTCTGATACCCGTGCGGCCACGACTCGATCTTGTCGTGGATATGGGCGCGGCGGGCGGCCTCGACGACCTTCTCGGGCGGCGCGTCGAGGTTGCCGTAGCGGATGTTGAGCTCGACCGTGTCATTGAAAAGCGGCGTGTCCTGGGGAACTACACCGATGGCACGGCGAAGCGAGTCGAGCGGCACGTCGCGGATGTCTTGGTCGTCGATAAAGATGCGGCCAGATTGGGGATCGTAGGAACGGAAGAGCAGGCGGAGGAGGGTCGACTTGCCGCAGCCCGAAGGGCCGACCACGGCGACCTTCTTGCCGGCGGGGATGGTCACGGAGAGGTTGTTGAGGATGGGCCGGTCGGGGTAGTAGCCGAACGAGACGTTCTCGAAGCGGATCTCGCCGCCCTTGGGCAGGACAAGCGGCGCTGCGTTGGGCTTCTCCTTGATGGAGACGTTGACCTTTTGCAGGTTGAAGAGGGTCTCCATGTCGAGGAGAGATTGGCGCAGCTCGCGGTAAACGGAGCCGAGGAAATTGAGCGGGACTGAGAGTTGGAAGACGAGCTGGTTGATCAGGACCAGGTCGCCGACTGACAATGTGCCCCCGACGATGCCCTGAGCGCCGAGCCACATCATGACCGTGAGCGCCGAGGAGAAGATTATGTTTTGGCCGCTGTTGAGGAACGCCAGCGAGGTGGCCACCTTGATGGAGCTCTTCTCATACTGCTGCAAGGCCTTGTCGTAGCGGCCGATCTCGTACTTTTCATTGTTGAAGTACTTGACGGCTTCGTAGTTGATGAGCGAGTCCACGGCGACAGTGGACGCCTTGTTGTCGGCGGCGTTGGCCTGCCGACGGAACTTTGTCCGCCATGCCGTCGTCCAGATGGTGAATGCTGTGTATGCCGTCATGGTGAGCGCTGTGATGGCAGCGAACTCCCAGCCAAACTGGTAGGTCAGGATGCCGCACACCATGCTGATTTCCAGAGCGGTCGGCACGATGTGGAACACCATGCTTGTCAGCAGGAAACTGATACCCTTGGTACCGCGGTCAATGGCGCGTGTCAAGCCACCCGTCTGCTTGGACAGGTGGAAATTGAGATCGAGATTCAGGAGGTGCCCAAACGTCCTTGTCGCGACCCGGCGAATCGCCTTTTGCGCAACCGATGAGAACACGGCATTCCGCAACTCCTGCGACACGACAGCGCCTATCCTGGCCGCGCCGTATGCAAATATCATGGTGCCCGCCACGGTTGCGACGGTGCCGCCCGTCGCGGCAATGTCGACGTTGAGGGAGTCGACAATTTCGCGAAAGTAGAAGGGCACCTGCACGTTCAAGACCTTGCCGCCGACCAGCAGAGCCACGGCTAGCAGCACGCGCATCTTGTCCCCCCAACTGTCTTTTGGCCACAGATATCGCGACATCTCTTTCATGATTGCCCAATCCGCCTTGCGCTGCTCCTGCGCGGTCTTGTCGATGGCCGCGAGCGGGTCTTGATGTGGCGGCAGGGCGGTCTTCTGACCTGTCGAGGGCGGACTCGTTCCGACGTTCGGTGTTCGCGGTCCATAGCTACGGAGGGCGGTGGTGTGGAAGACGGCGCGTAGTGAGGAGGAAGCGACGGCGCCGTTCAACCCTCCGGTTCGGGGTGTCCAGGGGTAGTGGGAGGCGCGGATGGGTCGCAGACGGAGAAAGGGCACCATCTTGGCCCGTTGTAGGCGGCCCGAGGCCATCATGAGTCTTGGGTTTGAAGACATTGTGAAGAAAGACGGGCCGACATCTTCCTCTGGCACTGGGCTACTGCGGTCTTGCAAGACAAGTCGAGTTTGGCGCGATTTGTGCGGGATTGAAACGTGGTGATTGCGGGTTTTCAGCGCATGGAGTCTCTGCCACGGAAATTAGAGGCGAACGGGTCTGATTGGTTCAGAGTGCAAAAACGTCGGTGTGGCTTGCTTTGCGAATGGTGAGCGATTTGTGCTGTCGCCGGTTGGTGTCGGGTCGGCGAAGGTGTCGAGCTTCGGAACTTCCGAGCGCTGCGATGCTCGGATCCGGCGGTGTGGGGCAGCAATGATGCAATGTGGAGTCCTAAATTCGACGACTATCGAATCATCAAACCCCAAACTCACTAACATCAACGTTATCCGTATCTTTATATCATCCTAACTCCCGATGGACCACTTTGAACAGAATTTCAAGTCTAATAAGTACATTAACGAATGTTTGCTCATCCATCCAACGGCAGATGAACAATGCTAGAAACGACACCCACCCCTAATTAACGAAAACATATATACTAAACCAACACCTCTAGCCACAAACTCCAAGCAATGCATTGGCCCGATGCTGGACCGGGCAGGGCCGCCCCAACCTTGCAAGAACGAGAGATGTGGGAAGAAACCAGGAAACCCAGGTACAGACAACATTTACCGAACAACCTAGACCAACAGACTCTTCACGCACCTTCGACAACCAATCCCTCGTACGCCCTCTCGACCGCGCGTCCCCCCATTCCAGGAAGCATCCGTAGCTGAGCGAGCGACTCGACCCTCCCCGACTCCCCGATTCCCCTAAGAGCAAGACAGTCGACCAAGTCCTGCGCCTTCTTGGGCCCAAAGCCATGGAGGCCCTTGATCCGCGCCAAATCCCGCGAGTTGACAATCTCCAGCAGCTGCCTCGTACGCGGTGATGAAGCAGGGTCGTCAAAGTCGACACCCGGATCCACATTCTTGGCTACCTTTTGAGCAGCAGCCTTGTTCCTCCTACCCTTGCCGCGAACCGGCGTCCCAATCTTCCCCTTGCCATTATCATTATCGTCTTCTTCAACATCAGCCTCCGCCTCCCGATACTCTCCATCCTCCTCCTCGTCCTCCACCCCCGTCCCACTCCTCGCTTCACTCCTCTCCTTCTTATTATTGGCCTTGTCCACTTGTCCCGCCCTCCCAAGCTTAACCCTCAACCGCTCAATCTTCCCCAGCAACTTCCTCTGTCCGGGAAACACCTCCAGGGCCCGCTCATACAACCCCAGCGCCGCCTCGTCATCCCCGCGCTCCTTGGCCTGCCGCGCCTGGAGCAGCAGGCGCAGCCCGTTTGCCCGCCGGCCACCGTCATCGTCGCTGTCCTTGTTGTTGTTGCTGCGGGATTCGTTGTCGATGCGCCGCTCAAGGGCTTCCAGACGGCGCTTGACTTCCTCGCTGATTTCGTTTTGGGTTGCATTCGCGGCGGTCGGCGTGTTGTTATTAGGTATGAGGTCTGTTGTGCACGGTTGCGCAGCGGGCGGTGCGGACACGGCTTCGGCTGCTGCGCGGGAGGCAAGGATCTCGGCTACCTTCTTTTCGACCATTGCTTCGATCTGGGAGGGCGTGATTGTGATTTGTTGCTGTGGTTGCTGTGGTTGCTGGGGTTGGGATAATAGTGTGTGTTGCGTCGGGCGGGGCACCGGGAACTGGGTCGGACGAGCGAGCTTGGATGGGCGTATGAGAGCCGTCTCCTGACCCTCGGACGGCCGCTTGATTTGGAGAGGTTGTCTCGGTTGGGAGCTGTTGGCCGCCGGGGCGATGGGGCGTGCCGCGACGGTGGGCTTCTTGTCGGTGTAGACGCTGAATGCCTTGACGGGCTTGTCTGGCTTTTCAGCCTTCTCCGCCGCCTTGGCTGCCAGCGCGCCCGTGTGAATGTTGTGGGCGCTGTTTAGCGGCCGCAGGGGTTGACGCTGGACGCTGGCACCTCCCAGACCGGAATTGGTGCGCGGAGGTTGCTTGTACACAATTTCGTTCTCGATCTCGCGCACCTCGATGCGCTTGGCGCGAGAGCTGACATTCAGGCTGCTGAGCGTATCGAGGTGGTAGCTGCGGATCGGCGCGAGGTTGAGGATCATGATGGTGATGCCGTTGTTTTGGCCGAGCGACAGGATACGAGTCATCTTGGACTCCCGGTACGGGATGCGCTTGTCACCGCGCGAGATGGCGTCGATGCACTGGCTCAGCACGAAAAGGCTCTTGTTGATGGCTGCCGACTCGACCAGCCTCTCCTTGCCATTATCGGTTCGCCGGTTGTCTTCCGAGCCGGCCAAGTCAATGGCGGACGCCGTACTCTCCTTCACTGCGTTCTCGGTTGTCTGTGTCACCTTGACACGCAAGATGGCGTGGCTTCTGCTGCTGTGGGCGTTCAGCTTGGTCGCAGCCGTGACGCGGTTATTGTTTGCTTCGATGTACAGCCTCTCGAAGTCCTTAAGGTCGTCGCATGAGCGCTCCGATAATCCGACGACGATGGTCCTCCCGTCCTTTTCACGAAGCGGAAGGCCCGCGGCTGTCCGTTTCTCTGGTGGCTCCAGCAGGTCGTAGACCTTGTCGTTGTAGATTTCGTAGTATGAGAGGGCCACGACCACTGTTGTCGAGCCATTGGTGTCCTTCATGAGCTTCTTGGCTCTGCGAAAGACGTTGCTCAGCAGCCTGGGAATCACGCCGCGCTCGGCAAGCCTCAGGCCGCCACGCATAGTGTGTGTTTTGCCGGTACCCGTGACGCCATAGGCAAAGATTGTCACATCTAAGCCCTGGAAGAGCGCCTTCACGTGGGGGGCCACTGGAGAAAGTCAGTTTCGACGGGCGAGGAACAGACGTCGAAACCAGCATACCTTCAGCGGTGAACAGGTCTTCTTGTGTTGTGGCCTGATCGTAGACGCTGTTGAAGGCAAACGAGAACTCTTCAGCCTCGTTTTTGGGGTTCGGGATCTTGACGACGGTCAATGGCTTCCCGTCGCCGACGCGGTCTGCGTGCACGATGATATCCTTGTCGAGCTCTTTTTCAAGCAGCGGACGGATTCTGGCAACCACACGCACAGACATCTCAGGTCAATCGGCCGAGAGGCGTGTATGAGAGGAAAGCAAGGGATACGGGCGGAGGGACGAAACCAACTGATGTGCGAAGCTGTGTTGCATTCAGGAATTGCGGTACAGACAGGAAAGCTAATCCCTGCACACGCGGAAGGGTCCTGTTTGTGGGAAAAAGAGCTTAATATGGGTTCTCCCCAGCAACTACTGTTACTGTACTAAGTCCTGTGGAGCCAGGGGCTGCAGCTTGAATCGGCACTTTGCCGAGCCTGGAGCTCCCGTGGCCTGTGCTTCTTCGCCCGTTCCGTCCTGAGCCGGGAATTTCGCGAACTCTGAATTTCTGGACGACCTCGGACCAAGTGAAGTTCAAAGCTCCGCGCCATTGCACCTACCACGCCACTTGGGGCCGTGCAATCATGAAACGGCACCCACCCTTGACCAGAAGGCTGCGGCCGGGAGTCTCAACATCGCCAACAATCCGGCCGGGCTTTGTCTGCTGGCAATGCCGAGCTATCCAAATCAGCGCATCCCCCACCACCGATTCGAGGCCAGCCGCCGACGTTTTCGGAGCTTACCCTGGGTCACAGAGGGACTCGGCAGGTGCGCACTGCGGCAATTCCTTCATTAGAGGCTGCGGTTCTCACAATTCACAGATGCTCGCTTTGAAGTCCTAGGCTCGCCCTACTCTCTTCTCTCGGTCACCCTCTCGGCATCGCAACGGCTGTACACAAGACGAGGGACTTTGGTATCAGTCGCCGGCAAGGTGGAAAATGTGCGCTACTGGCCCCATACGCCGCCGAAATCCTTCTGGTACTTTCGCTTACCGTTACCAGGCCCAATCCACCCTCTCCCTCCTGTCTCCCCTCCGACGAGTGCTCCTCGGCATCCCCTTCCTCTACCAGCGCATCTCCTCGACAACACCCATCACCGCCCTCATAGCCGCCAAATCCCCCAACACAACCTTCTCAGTCATCCACCTCGACGGGACAACCGACTGGGTCATCGCCCAGCGCAACGCCCTGCTCGCCTGGACGGGCCACACCCTCGCGCCGACACCTGGCGTCCAGCAAGGGCTGTCGCTCGCCCACTGGGGCAACACACACCTGTCGGGTCGCGGGCTGGTGGCGCTGGCCGCGCCGGGCCAGATCCACGAGCTCACGCTGGGCGATGGCGAGCAAATTGTCCTACACCCGTCGCACGTCGTGGCGTACTCAGTCACGCGCAACCCGCCGCTGCCGTTCCGGTTCAGGAGCACCAGGTTCAACCTGCAGGTCCCCGCAATTCCCGCGTCGATTAGCGGCCCCGCGGCACGCATGATGCCGGAGCGGGTTGCGAGGTTCTGGAATGCCATGCGGGACACGGCGACGTACAAAGCTGTGGCGAGGTTATTGTATGGCCTAAGGACGGCCGCAAGGAGGACAATATGGGGCGATCGGCTGTTCCTGCAGTTCAAGGGGCCCATGACGGTGCTCATGTCGACACGGGGCGTCAGGGTGAGGGATGTTCTCAGCAGGGAGGACGTCAATGAGATTGCCGACGCTGAGGCGGGCGTCGTGCCGGCAGCCGTTGAGCTGGCGACCAAGCCCAAGGTTTCGGAGGAACCCAGGCCTGAGCAGAAGGTAGCTATCCATGTCGCCAGCGTTGGTCAGGGCGGGAAGGTCAGCTTTGAGGATGCGAAGGACCTGAACGAGTTCGTCCGGTGATGAGCGCGAATCATGTTTGGTAGCTTGATGTCGCCGTGTATTATTTCTGTAACATTGAACGCTTACCTGTCACCCAGGCTTGTGGGAGCCTGATATCGGAACAGTTGCGGAAAATCGTCCTCGGGCAGCCCACGCCACACCTGAAGAGTACCACATCGATCGCCCCAGCGCACCTCACATGTAGCCAAGTTCTCAAAGCCAACTTAAGTCTTCGGGGTATACAGATTGTTCTACACGGGTCGAGCAGGATTCAGTTGGGTTGTCTCTCCTATCCGCTTTTTGACAAGCGCCCAACACCGTTTCATGCCCGTGCCCATGGATTCCGTTTCAATGTCCTGGGCAGAGGCCCATCGTTCTCGAGGACCTTGTTCAGGCAGCCTTTCAGCATCATCAATCTCGAACAGGTGGACGTGCATGGTCAGCTTCAGATGGGAAAACAGCCACGGCACGCTCCCAATCTCGCAGACGTGCTTGACTGCTCTTTTGTTGCGCTGAGTGGCAACCAATTCGGCAACGTAGGGCAATGCCTGTGTTCTCCGGCTCTCAGGACTGCTGTCGTTGGTAACCGGCAAGGTATGGCTGGGAAGCTCCCAGAGCCCTGCCAAGAGCCCCTTGGCGGGTCTCTGGTGGATGAGATATCGCCCGTCGGAAGCGCGTCGGATGGCGCAGACGAGTGTCTCCTCCTCCCGTACCCTTTTCTTGGGCTTTTTTAGGGGGAACTTCCTGGCATGGTTGATGATGACGGTCATCGTGCGGGCGTCAATTCCCGAGGCTGTTGTTGTTTGCCTGGGGGTCTGTGTGGTTGCAAAGAACCGGGACAATATGCCTCCGTTTCTGCTCGGCTTGCTTGCCGGCTCACTCCCTTCATCCTCGTTCTCTGCCGTCTCTTCCAAAGGCGCACACAGGGTGCAGAGATCCTCGACATCCTCCACCACCCCTTCCTTTATTCGAACACCTCCCCGGTTCGCTAGAGCAAGCCCCTCTGCATAAGCTCGACACGTCTCAGTGATCGGACATGCCGTACAATTCGGCTTGGGCATGCACACAGTACTCCCCAACTCCATCAGCGCTTGCCCCCAATGCCCCGGCCTCTCACTGACCCCGTCCCCCGCGACAGCCTTGACCAACTCCCCAGCCGCCGCCCACAACAATTCCACCACGGTCCTATCCGCTTTCACGTCCCCCAACACTCCCATCTGCCTGCTCAGCACCCTCAATACATTCCCATCCACCACCGGCGCAGCCACGCCAAACACAATAGCCGCCACCGCACCAGCGCTATACCTCCCCACGCCAGGCAAGCGCATCAACGAGTCCACATCCCCGGGCAAGACTCCTCCGTTCCCATCCCCATCCCCGTCAGCGACACAACAAACCATCCTCGCCGCCTCCCACACCCTCCTTGCGCGCGAATAATACCCCAACCCAGCCCACATCCCAACCACGTCCTCCTCTGTGGCCGCCGCCAGGTCCCAAATGGTAGGCCACCTGGCCATCCACTTCTGGTAGTACCCGACCACGGTCGCGACGCGTGTCTGCTGGAGCATGGTCTCGGAGATCCAGACCTCGTAGGCGCGGCGGGAGAGGTCGGCGCGGGAGAGGGAGGAGGGGGGGAGGAAGGGTTTGCGCCAGGGCATAGGGCGGCGGTGGTAGGCGGTTGTGGTGAACCAGGTTAGGAGGGATTGTTGGGTTTCGGGGGAGGTGAGGAGGGGTGGCGGGTGGTGGTAGGATTTGGTGTGGGTGCGGGAGGGGAGGGGGATCAGGGGGTTATGAAGGGTTGGTGAGTATTGTGATGTGGTGGTGGTGGTGGGTTGTCGTGTCTGCTTGGGGTTCTTGGGTCGGGATGGTGGTGTCTTGCGGCGTTTGGCTGGTCGGAAATTGTGGTCGGTGAAGTCTGCGTCTGAATCCGAATCCGTCTTTGGGGACAACAGCGCGTCGTCGATGGCCGACCGGGAGACGCTGTTGATCGGCACGCCATTTCGTTCCAGAGATGAACTTATTGGTGGGGTGTTGGAGCTTCTCGATGCAATGCGCGCGCTCTTCCGGGTTGTCATTTTTCTCTTCATGTTTTCGCTCACTCACAGTTCCGATGCTGGGGAAGGTGAGGTGTGTAGCCCAAGCGCTTGTTGACAATTCTGCGGTCCCCCGAGCCTTGGACCACGTGACTGACTGGCGTCGACCTCCTCGGCAAGGGGCCCGAATATCTCAACTAAAATCAAGCTCAGTGGCCCATGCTCCAGTTGCATAACATGAACCACAATGGACACTTGGAATCTCGTCGAGTCGTGACTGGTCAACTCCATTTCAAATCGGTGCATTCGACATACTTAGCCCTAACCCTGACAGGTCAAGTTATCTGCTCTTTTTGTCCACCCATAACTTGCTATCGCGGCTCGACATTTGGACGCCCACCACAACAGCCAATCCTCCCAAGCCCGTCTCCTCAATGGGACTCATGTGGGTGAATGTTGACTTTCGTAATACTGCCGCCATCGCGATAACCATCAAGCGCCTCATTGACCGCCTTCTCGTCGAGATGGCTGATAATGCGGTACCGCAGCGGGCGGATCTTGCCGGCTTCCAACCACCCTGGTAGATGCTTCCAGAATTGCTGGCCCAGTTCTCGATGCAGGTGCGCAGACCCCCTCGTGAACCTGACCTCGTACCCGGCCGCCTTGTGCCCGATCTTCGACTCGTCCACGTGTACATCACCCGGAAGAAGGGTCGCCAAGGTGCCCTTCTCGCTAGCAGAGAGCAGCGAGACGCCGAGGGTATGCGCCATGGGCCCGTTGTTGACCGTGTCAAGCGCGTAGAGCAAGCCGTCGCCGACGACTGCGCGGCATTGCTCCACCACATCTTCGGCCCGCCGGTCGAGCACGTGGGTTGCGCCGAGCTCCTTCAGCTCGGCCTCCTTCTCGGGAGTCTTGGCTGCGATCGTGATGATCTTCCCGAACCCGACCAGCCGCGCAAGCTGGACCGCCAGTTTGCCGCAGTTAGATCCGCCGCCGATGACGACCAGGCTGCGCTGCTGGTAACCGAACGACTCACTCTCCTTGGAATAAGGGGCAGGGAGGCCGAGACCCGAGGGGTGGAAGAGGGCGACGAAAGATGCCATTGCGACGGTTGGGAGCGTGGCGGCTTCGTCGAATGACATGGACTCGGGGATGGGGGCAACCAGGTCTGCCGGCACCACGGCGTATTGCTGGGCGCCGCCTCCGTCGGGCGTGCCGGCGTCTGCTTGGGCGAAGACGCGGTCGCCCCGCTTCCAGGCAGTCACATCCGACCCAACATCTTCGACCACACCAGCAATGTCGTTGCCGGTGATGTAGGGCAGATGTTCGGGAGTGATGATGATTCCGTAGTCGCGGATTTTCTGGTCATGTGGGTTCACTGCAATGAACAATCAGTCAGCTTGGTATTTGGCAACAACCCAAGCCTCGTTACTGAGCTCGAGGTACATACATCCCACTGCAATGATCTTTAGCAGTATTTGGTGCTGCTTCGGCTTGGGTATCGGCCGTGTCTGCGGCACTAACGGCGTACCAAATCTTTCGAGCACCAGAGCTTGTTGCGACATGTCGGGTTTGGGTATCGTCTCAAAATGTGCGGGCTCTGGAGGGAAACAGGGAAACTGATTGCTGCTGATGGGAATGATACTTCAGCGCAAGACGACGTTGAACAACCGACATGGTAGGATCCGAGCTGCCTTGTATCAGGGCTCTTATAATCCGTCTTTGCTATCTGGCACGTCATTTTCCGGTCGACATCGGCGTCCATGTCAGGCCGAGTTTTCGTCGATAGACTTCTTGGCTTGTGTTGTAAAGTCGCCGAGAATTACTAATTCTCTGGCTAGGTACTGTACATAGGTACCCCTCCTACCTATGAGGGAAAGGCTTAGTACAATGGGGTTTCAAAAGTATCCGGCCACCCCACATCAATGTAACGCAGTCGCGTCTCGCGTCCTCCCCTTCCTAATCTTCGAACCACCACAGTTCGACATTATGAAGCTCAATTTGGCTGATTTCGTTGCCAGTTTAACCGCCGGTCGTAGGAGTTACAGGAGCTATCTCCAGGGGCACCTGGAGCCATTTGCACCCTCGTTGCAGCTGGCCAAAGCGAACGCGCCGTCGCCCAGCTCTTTCGCGTCTCCCGCGATACTGTGACGAATCTCGAAGCCCCAACTTCTGAAAGGGGCACCTGAAGGTTATAACTTGTCATTGGGGTGAGGTTCGGTGAAGCCAAGAGGTTCACAACAAGTGCACAAGGAAATGTCTCAACAGTAGGTGTGGCTAACTGCTTATACTGCTTACTGAGGAAGCTACCGAAATGCCCGTAGGCTTAAAGATCGCAGACTATATACACCTACTTCTCCCATTGTCTTTGGGGAGCACTGGGAGCTAAGGTAGCTCCTGTCGCTCCCAGTCCGCTAGGAGCGTTCGATGCTCCCATCGCTCCCTGATGGAGCGAAGACGAGACTTCGCGCTCCCTTCATGACTGGCTATACCCATGTCCCAAGGTTGGTGAACAGAATATTATTGTCCTGGGCCTGGGGCTTTTACAATGCCTATCGTTTTTCTGCCACGACTTTGCAGTGTTAAGATATCCTGTGTTAAAGCTTAAGGTATATAATGTGGGTGGCTGGGAGAATGTGGGGTGGCCGGATACCTTTGAACCCGTGCTGTAATGTCTAGCAACCGGTCAGAGACAAAGAAATCTCTTTCATCGGACTGTCTCGGAACTCCTTTTCCTCCATAGACAATATCAGCTGCGGCTCAACAGGCTTAGGGAGCTTGGTCCGGAAGACGGTGCTCAAGAAACCAAGAGGTCGATGAGAATCGAATGCTAAAACCATTGAAACCATACACATCAAGCCCCAATGCCACAAATATCTAAGGTAACCGCCGGCTCTAGCCACATCAACCAGGACCCATGAAAGTTGCCTCGAGTGGGCGGGGTCCAATGCATTCCAATATTCCATGCATGTTCCACGCCGTGTCACAGACCCGGTGCACTCGTAATTCTCTCGATGTCGATGTAGCGGCTCTGGACATGGCGTTATAACAAGGGCCGACAGCAAGAATCCGGCGGCGATCTCGTGCTTGTACCATGCCCATTTGGCAAAGGCGGATGGATCTTGAAGATTGGTTGGTTGGAACATCCGGCATCAATATCAGGTCGGGTATTTCTCCGAGCCTAATCTACGGCTTGGCTGCCAACCCGGCGATGGATATATTGTCAAGAGGGGAACCTCCTGCAAGGGGAGTAATGTACATGCCGCTGATCAGGTCAATGTCGGGTGGTCATCAAGCTATAAGGATGGTGTTTCCGCTACCCCAGCCATACTGTTTAGGCGATCCGCGGCATGCTCACCATGTCGTACACCATGACCAAAACGATGCGCGTCTCGATAGGCTTTCTCTTGTTCCTCCCAGCCCTGGCTCTCGCCGCACCGCAAGCTATCGATTACGGCCCCTGCGACTACAACGGCAATGAGAACTGCAAAGAAATCATGGACAACACGGCCTGCTTTCTGAATCCCCAGGGGGCAGACGAGATCTTTAAGTGCATCTCGGGCGGCAGGGACGGGGTAAGTTGATCCATTTTGGCGCATTCCATGCAACCGGACGACCCTGAACCCACCTCCAGGTCTGCGCATGCTACGGGTGTCTCGGCTACACGCCCGTCGGCGAAGTCATTTCGAAGTCGAGTGCCTGCGCGTAAGTTCCAGGGGGAGAAAGCATTATGAACCGGGGCGAGGCAAACATAACTGACTATTTACTGGTTCGCGTATGAAAAGCGGTTTTCCCACCTCGTCTCCCTTGAAGCTCGGAGAGACGCCCACCGTCACGGTGGCACCGACACCAACACCAATGCCCAAGTATCGTTGGAAAGTGTGGGATGGACAAGACGGGATTTAGGGGCAGATGGACAAATACGGATCGAGGATAAGGGGCAATCAAGCTCGGGAAAGAGTGACATGGAAATACGCTGGAATATGTCGTTCATGGGCAGGCCTCACCAAGAAAGCAGGAAGGTCAAATCGGCACTTTCGGTACCACATGAGTACGTCTGCAGGAACTACCATTGTCCATCCGGTCACATAAGAATACCCCCAAATGTATTGTACGACTGCGCTGCGCGAGCCATCTGGAGAACTCCATACCAACACGATGGGAGATGTGACCGAAAGCTTACAGGAACTCCCCAGCTTCTGGTCACTGATTACCTATGATAAATGACTAAAATGGATTGTTCGCCGCGCTGCCAACTGAAGATTCGACCCTCGTATCTGTCATGCTCCGCCGGGGCAGGGGCAGCCCGGAATCTTGTATCTTGGAGTTTGTGCCGATCCCTCATCATCTTTTTTGTTGGGCGGGAGGCCGGATCCCATGACCCTTGTCCCACATGAAAGCAGCCTCTGTCCAATCAATAACGTCGGCGCCTCTCTTTTCCAAGCGGTCCTCGACCTCGCGCTCAATATCTTCCGCCGTCTTGTCGCCGTCGTCGTAGGTCGAGTGTGCTCCCGACAACAGCGTGACCCCGAACCCGGCATCAATGGCGCCATTGCACGTCGACTCGACACAGCACTCGCTCTGGATGCCGAAGGCGATGATGTGGTTGATGCCTGCCGCCTTGAGCTCAGCCGCGAGATCCGGGTTCGATGCGAAGGTGTCTCCTAACCGTTTGTTAGTCAACTGAACATCTCACTGTCGGCAGAATTGGCTGCATCGATCAGGTAAGCTACGGGCAAGTTGGCAACTCACGCGTCGTCTTGTGAATCAGGCGCTCCCGAGATTCGCCCGCGCGGGGCTCAAACACCAGCTTCCATGGCTCACTGCCTCGAACCAGCGGGCCATCTTCGGGCTTTTCTTCGTGCTGCACAAAAACGATGCTGGCGAGAGGGGGTTTGGTGCTGCCAGTTTCCGTCTCCATATATGCGCGAGCCGTTTTGAGGATGAATTCGCCAGCGGCTGTGACTCGCTCTGCATGAGGCACACAGGTTTCTGGGTCGATCGCTAGGTCGTTTTGTATGTCGATTACAAAGAGTGCCGCCGCCATGGTGCTCCTGTTGCTGCTGTAATACACCTGAAGGGAGGACTGAGGGAAGAGGAATTGGTGGTTCTGCACGGTGGTCGAGATCTCAACCAAATCAGATATACCTGATCAAATCAAGCCAAACCAAACCAATCCAAGACAAACAGCCGCTCACTCTCTCAAGCAAATACGCTCTCTTCGATTTGTTTGGTCCTTGCCGGTGAGTCACTCAGGGCTTGTGAGATTGAGAGTTTGAGCGGGAGTGGGGAAGGCGAGAGAGAAAGAAGCTCCGTCTTGGCGACAGTCCTCCGCTTTTGAACACGACAACAAACACGATGTTTGGAAAGGTTGGCGACATGTTCGGCGCTGATTTTGTTCAAATTGACAAAAGTGGAGGAACCTTCCCGTCATCAATCAAGCCAGACATCAGCAATTGGATGAGGGCACTGCTCGGGGTGTGCAAAATCAACCAGTGATTCCGGTCAATTCAAGTCCCTGGGCCTTGGGAGGTTCGACAGCACTTCACCAACTGGTAACCTTCCATTTGCATCAACTCTCCACGATAGATCGAATTCATGTCGTCGCACATCCCGGGCAATTTGAATCACTGTTTGACAGTCTCGACCACCTTGAGTGGAGCCATGCTCGGTGGCGACTGCAGCGAAGACCAACCTCTCGGGCCCAAAATACCGAAGGCACACCCCGCAATACCCGCACGGGTGGGCTCCGGATGCGAGATCGGTGCTCTGTGGCTGGCAACTACGACGTATAATCCATCATATTAATTTTGAGTGTTCGTCATCTTGGATTCCTGTATGGCCCTGCATTCATTTTGTATTGACACCACTCCCTGCATCATTTCCTGTCAGCCCCTTGGCTTCAAGTTCATCACTGACACTGCCCCACCTACTCTGCTCAATCCTATCCGACCAGTCTTAAACCAGAGCATTCCTCTTCGCCCTCCTAGGCAAACAAGGCGACCAGAATGTCATCAACAACCCTCATCCCACCAAAGGGTGTCTTCGTCCCGTCGCCCACCTTCTTCGACCTCGCCGCCTCCTCCCTAAAGGGATCCCTCCAACCACCCGTCGACACCGAAACCCAAATCAACCACAGCATTTTCCTCGCCCAGGCCGGCATCACAGGCATCACGTTGCTCGGCTCGACGGGCGAAGCCGTGCACCTTACCCGCGGTGAACGTAGACATCTAGTGTCGACCGTGCGTAAGGGCCTCGACAAGGCCGGCTACCCGGACTACCCGCTCATGGCGGGCGTGCTGACCAACGGCGAGCTGGAGGAAACGCTGCAGTGGCTCGACGACTACCACAAGGCCGGCGCCCAGTGGGGACTGGTGCTCACGCCGGGGTACTTTGGGCCCGCCGTGTCGCAGGAGGGGTTGATTGAGTGGTACAAGATCGTGGCGGATCGCAGCCCCATTCCGATACTGGTGTATAACTACCCTGGTGTCACGAATGGAGTGCAGGTCCTGCCGGAGACGTACCGGGTACTGGCGCAGCATCCTCGGATTGTCGGGTGCAAGATGTGAGTGACTGTGGAATTTGAGGGACGAGCAGTTGGGCATAAGCGGAGAGGAGCTTACACGGAAACAACAGGTCGCACGGAAACGTCTCACACCACGTGCAGGTATCGCTCGACCCGGCCATCGACCACGACAAGTTCCGGGTGTACAGTGGCTTCGGCAACCAGCTCGGTCCGATCGTGGCGTTTGGCGCGGCCGGTGTCATCGACGGCATGGCGGCCTTCTATCCCAAGACGGTGGTCCGGTTGAACGAGCTGATGCAGAAGGGAGGGTTCAACCCCGAGGAGCGAGCCGAGATCCACCGGTTGCAGTTTGCCGTTAGCCAGGGCGAAGAATTCGTCATGCGGTATGGCGTACTGGGTATCAGGGAAGCTGTGTGCCGCGTGGCTGGGTTTGGCAATCTCGAGGGCGGCCGGCTGCCACTCCGGGGGAAGCTGCCGGAAGGGGCATGGGATAAGGCGAAGGGGTTGTTCTTGGAGGAGATCCAGAAGCTGGAATCCTCGCTTTAAACTGGATATGCGTATGCTTACTTGGCAGCCCTAGAAAATATCAATTCTCCAAAAATCTCTCATTATCGGCAAGCAACTCGATCTCCACGTCTTTCCACGGAAGCAAGTCCGATTCTCGCGCACCCTACCCATCATCTGCCTTGCCTCGATGCTCTTACAGTCGCAGTCACCTCTCCTGCTCGAGTGAGCAAGCTCACAGTCATGGAAGCGGGTGCTTGTTGGCTCCTCCACAACAAACCAACAGAGCTGGAAGTACAAGTTTCCGATTGCTTTGCGGCATGAGTCGTTCCTGAGAGGTTGTGTTAGGATCCTTCTCTCCCTTGTCGTTCAGTAACTGCGAAAACTAGCCACTTCCAGCAGTTCAAAGCTTATGTTGTCCTTAGGGTCGGAGGTCTGGATGAGCAAAAGTCACTCGTCGGACCTTTAAAATCACCGATCTGATCAGCCGCCTCGGGGCTATCCCGACTAGGAATTGGAAAATCAGCGCGGACAGGTTTGTTGCGCTTGCCTGCTTGATTCGGCGTCTGCATATGTGGATAGATGCGTCACGGCTTTTCCTGGTCATTGTCCTTCTGAGTCTTTTCCACAAACTGGGATTTCGGACCATTGAGTGCAAACTGCATCATCTGGATTGTGTTGTGCAGATGTATCGCATCTCGGTCATCGAGTCACAGGCCCCAGCTCCCCTTTTCACTTGCTTGCAGAGGCTCAAGCTTCTGCTCTCGCCCTTCTTTAGTCGGGTTTGCTGGTTTACACTGCTTTCATTTGAGGTATCATTTGAGTGTCAATCCGAGAGAGTCAGATAGCAAACAGCACCTGGCAAACCTGCCATTACGGTCCCTTGTAGGGTTTCAGTAGATGAGATGGATATAAAGAGTGCTCCATTATCCCTGTTGAGAGTGATATATTGAGTAGTTATGCAGAACCAGTAGTCTATGTGATCCAACATGGGCATCAACAGGTATGTTGACACCCCCACAAGTCAATATCAGCCAACAACGGTTAGTTATATTGTAGACTGGAAACATCTCAATACAGCCTATTCCTAAGCTGTTCGTACTGTCAAGCTTGGAAAGCTGGTTTTAAAGACTATATTAAACTTACATCCACCCCTGTTTCATGACTTTGTTTTTCTAGTATCGTTATAGAGTCGGGCTGTTGTTCTGACACAGCATCTGTTGGGAAACTCAGACATATACAAGGAGTGGCCAGTCATGTGGCGAGGAGGACGAGATATATGGAGAATAGAATCTTACATACTAATTCTGAGATAACAGTCAAATGCGGTTGGGCAAGTACTCCATATGACAGCGCTTCGTGCCGTAGCGGGAAGATATAGGTATAGTGCCACGGGTGGGAGCAACTGACCACTGCGTAACACCCTCAAAAGAGGGACCGTGGTTCGAACTGTCCAGTCGAACCAGGAGTTGCGCACATGAACCACACACTGTCACTACCCGTGACATATAGACGATAATCGTTACTATCAACAACTATCGCCATAGCAACGATTCACATGACGGCGACTATGATATGAGAGGAAGAGCACGAGACAGCAACACGGAGAAATGTGGTCCCGTCTTAATGGGCATGTATGAGCTCTCAGGTTCTATTCTTGCACGGGCCGTCGTGCCTCGGCATTTGACATTAGGACGGTGTCCTCGCCAGGGAGGAATCGAGGACTATGAAGGTCGGCTCGACCTGTACATACTGTGAGACGACCGTATCTACCTCACTGTAGACTTGCCACTACTCTGGAAGCTTAACCAGCAGGAGTCGTTTCAACACCCATGTATCCGCTTTGTTTCGATAAACCGACCCTCCGAGAGCAGTAGGTCAACCGTTGGATTTGGCACTTATACCTGTAATCAGGCTGCAACTAACCATTAGCCACTAGGGTCCTTGGGGATATCAGAGATTTGGTTCAAAGGTACGTCGGCGTGCAGGCAAAGCCCTAGGTACCTTAAGGGACGAGAGAGACACATTTCGGAAACAAGTTTGTACCCGCTGTCCTGAAGAACGAGACTCGCAATTTGGTGATGACTAATGACTTTTACGAGTCCAGAGCCCAACTTCTAAGCCGCCTCGGGCTTTCCTCTAACCCCGAATCCCCGACTGGTTAAGCGCAATGCTTCTTATTACAGTACCTATCCAATTCCCATCTCCAGCCCTTGCCTTCAGCTGGCACCGGTCTCTTTTCTCCCGCACCTGTATCTGCCGTAACCCTCCCTCTCTGTTTGCAAACCCAACATCATTCATTCAATTTCAGCAGGTCTTCCGACCTGACTCGAGGTCAATCTTGGGTACTTATTAGGCTTTTTACGGCCGGAACTACCTAAGGCGCAAATGTCACCACCGTCACCAGCCGGCCTGACGGCCACAGCCTCCTCCGAAAAGATCACCCTCACCGGCGCGCAAGAGACCCTCCTCGCGACGCTCTACGGCCGGGCCCTAGACGCGACGGCCAAGCCCAAGCCCGTGCTCGGCGACCGGTGGGCCGCCGACACGGTCCGCCGCATCAATTACGACTTTGCCGGCCGGACTGGCATCGGCGCGGCCGAGGCCGCCAGCGTGGCGCTGCGTGCACGCGCCCTCGACCGCTGGACCGCCGACTTCCTTGCGCGGCACCGCGCCGTCACCGTGGTGCATCTCGCGTGCGGGCTCGACGCGCGCTGCCTACGCGTCGGGCAGGCCGCTGCCGCTGCCGCCGGGCACGACGTTAGATGGATAGACGTTGACCTGGAGGATGTGGTGGAGCTGCGGAGGAAGCTTTTCGCGGGGGTCATCGAAGAGGGCGGAGACGGCCAGGGCGGCGGCTTGGACTATGCGCTCGTGGCGGGGTCGGCGGCGGAGCCGGACGCGTGGCTCGGCCGGATCCCTGCCGACCGGCCGACGCTGGTTGTGTTCGAGGGGCTCACCATGTATCTGCGCGAGGGGGAGGGCCGGCGGCTGTTCGAGAGCATCGTGCGGCGCTTTCGGCCGGTAGGCGGGGAGATCGCGTGCGACGCGTTCGGCACCGTCGCGATCAGGCTGCAGGGGCTCATCAAGGCTGTCAAGGACTCGGGCTCGGTGCTGCACTGGGCCATTGATGACCCCAAGCTGCTTGAGACGTGGTGCGACGGGTTGAGGTTGGTTGAAGACCAGCTGACTATCGAGATGCCCGGCATCGAGGAGCTCCCGCTGGTCTCCCGGATGCAGGCATGGGCTGTGGCTTGGATACCGTACCTGAGGGAGGCCGGACGGCTGCTCCGGTACGAATTTTGAGACTTTAGGTGTCCAATTCTGCAGCTACCAGGTCTATCTCGAAAGTGCAAGATGAAGCTGGTATGTTTGACGAGTAGAATTTTGGAACTTGAGCAGTGGCATTATACCCCATCCAGTCCAAACTGCTACGTCCACTCATGATATTTGCCGATCTCGTCCGCAGCGACCGACGGCTTGACATTCTTCATGACGACAAACAAATTATCGGCCGTCAGCGCCGGCTCCTTAGCCTTTTCGGGGGCACCTTCTTCCATGTCATCGCGATGGCGCCGGGTTCGCCGCCTTCACAGGGGGCGTAGTACTCGGAGCCGGCGTGTCGGATCTGTTGCAGTGCTAGTTAGAGCTCAGGGACTAGGCAGTGGAGATGGGGCACACAACACCAAACCTTTCTGAAATGCGTCCCCATCTGGACCTTCTTGACAGGCACCATGAGGCCATCCTGGATGGCGTTCGCAATATCACTGCCCGAGTGCTCGCGAGACAAGACGGAAGACCTCATTCAACAATGTAGAAGGTTGTCCTATAACAATCGCGCCAACCTCGCACTTTCTCGCCGAATTAACGAAGACCAAGCAGTTGATATCGGTGAGCTTACACGTGGCGGTGCTCAGCAGGTTTCGCAGTATAGACTTAGCATGCATTATCAGTGAGTGGCCCACCTTAACCATTTTTCAAAGCTGAATAACTTACTAAAATATAATAAAAATTCAATAAGAGTGCTAACTTAACAATGTCTTATTATACATTCGGGATGCAGCCCAGCTGAAATTATCAAGGTCGGCCATTCACTGATATACGCTAGACGTGTAGAGCGTAACTCCAACCCCGGAGGATGCAACTGAATTGCGGGAGCATCGGTAGCCGTCGCAGACTGTTTGATGAAAGCTGTCCTTCTTCCTCGCCTGATCAATATCTTATATACCGCTACGCTTACCCAGGACCTCTTCATCTGCCTGCTGATGTTTGGGACGGCTTGGAACTCTTGACAATGACATGGTGCAAAAATAGTATATTTCCGCCCTCTAGACCTAGGGGCAAGAGTCAAGTTCCAATCAGATGTCGCTCACCTCCAGCTCTCACTTACTCAAATAGTTCTAGACACTGCTTAACAATCAAAATTCAAGAGAATGACATTGTCCCTGCACTACCAATTATAGCCAAAACAACGGTCAGTGGGCATGGGCCAGCCAACTTGAAGTGTATTCTGTATCCAGCTAACCGACAGACCAGCTGCCATTCTGGGCTGTACCAAGTCTAACCAATCGCCCACTCCTCCAACTTTCCAAAACACGACAGCATCGCACCAGTTCCGACCAAGTGCTACTGCTTGCCACGCGAGCCAGAACGGGAACCAGGACGGGAGCCCGGCGGGCTCGGAGAGGCCCTCTTGGGGCCGATGAGGTTGGCGGCGCGCAGGGCAGGAATGGCCTGCTCTTCGGTTCACTCGGTGCACTTCCTCAGCGGCTTCCGGGTCTCCCCGGGACCGTAAAAGGTCAGCGGAGTTTTGATTTTGAATGGCTCCATCTTCATGGTCTTGACGTTGAAAGACTTCTGCTGCGGCGGGGGTGGGCAGGCCCTGAAAACATTGTCGAACTTTGCTTTGAAGTTCGCGGCGTCGGTGTAGCCGAGCAGCTCCGAGGAGTGGAGAGTTGCAGAGTTCTTGGGGTCGTGGTAAGCAACGGACTGGTACACCATGCCGTTGGCTGAGGTAATGTCCCCAGTAACGTGGAACTTGATGCCGGAGCCATTTTGGGGATTCGACTCGACAAAAATAAGATGGTGATAGCGCGGCTGGGGCATGTCCGGGTCCTGCATGGAGAGTCTGAACTTGAGCTTGAACACCTTGTACTGCGACGGTGCGGTTGAGGCGGACATGGTGAACGTGTTTTTGGTGCTGGGTCTTGACGAGAATGTAGCTCAAGTGAAGAGAAAATGATCTTTCTGCGTGTGTTTGTAGGACAAGTGTTGAAGGCCTGAGTGCTGTTGTGTGCCCATCGTCCTGTTGCATATAGATGTCGCGAGCTTATATGCGAACAACTTGCACTTCAACAAGGACATTTACACCTCGCTCACCCATGAGGTATTCTCAGATCGAGGCCCCAAACTCGAAACCCAACGTTAATACAACAACCTCATTTCTAGGCCTGGCAGCCATATACGTATAAGGCACTACAAAGAATTTGGAGGCACAGGTGCACACCTTTGATCCACTTACGAGCCATTCTCAATTGATGCGCTGACTCTGAAACCCAAGGTCCCTACGTACATCAACCACATCCGGAACACTAATGACCACGCACGTACTCAGGGCGTTGCAGGTTGTTGGAGGCACAGGTACCTGGGGGTTCAAACTTGGCCAATCGCATGACCCGGAAACGACTCGGACTAAAGGCTTCAGTCCTGTCGTTTCACCATACTTGGTACAGCAGAAGCCAGGTTCAGTAGGGTTGCTAGGGTTACCAACCACCGCAAACGTGTCCGACCCAGTCTTCAACCTGCAACTGAATATGTTCGAGGGGTGCCCGCTCCACTGCCGAGCTGTCCCCAACAAGCATCAATTTACACAGCAATCAATGATCGCGACCAATCTGCGACAACGTCAATAATTCCAGGTTACGCGCGCCTAGACAGAATCACCATGCCGGCCGTCACCCCGCCAACGCTCCCGTTTTTCTGTGATCCAAGCGAGTTGCCTGCTCCGCTCCCGACCCTGGACGAGATTGTTGCAGCCGACCAGACCTTCCCAGATATCTCCGACAACACATACCAACGGGTCGCCCGTGTCAAGGACAAATTCATCGTCAAGTATGGTGTGTCACCCTGGGTGTCTGAAAACGAAGGCCATGCGCTCTTGCTGCTCGCCAAGTACCCCTCCATTCCGGTACCGCGACTCTACGCCATGCACCGCAAGGGCGACAGACTCTTCTTGATCATGGAATTCAAGGAAGGCATGCAGCTCAGCACCGTTTGGGGTGGTCTTTCGGAGCACGACAAGCTTGACATCATTGGCCAGCTGCGAGCCATTTTCACCCAGGTGCGCCAGATCCCTTCCCCCGGGATCTTTAGCAACGTCATCGGCGGGCCCTTACGGCATCGCTTCTTCTTGTCGGTCGAGCCAACGCCCGAGATCAACGGACCCTTTCAACACGAGAGGGATTTCTCCATGGCTATGGCGAGGCGGTCGCGGAAAACCTGGGAATCGAACGGGTACAAGCCCTGGACGTCCGAGTTTCTCGAGCGCCATCTCCCTACGGCCCTAGCCGGTCACCTCAGCGTGTTCACGCATGACGATCTGCAGCGCAAGAATATTCTAGTCGCCAGGAACGTTGCCTCAGCAGACAGTGCAAACCCAGGCGAGAGCGGGAGCAAATGGCGTGTTACGGCTGTTATAGATTGGGAGAATGCTGGGTGGTACCCGAGCTACTGGGAGTATGCTGCCAGGTTTGTCGAATTCGTCTGGGATGACGACTGGCCCGAGAAATTTGAGGGGATTGTTGACCCTTGCCCCCTTGAGGCTGGGTTACTGAGGTTTGTGCGGCAAGATCTGGATTATTGATGGGTACAATGAGATGCCCTCCTCCTAGACTAGCATGATATTATATAGCAGCTACGATTCAGAGCTGTGATCGAAACCTACTACTACCATCGTTTGGGCGCTCAAATAATGCTGCAATATTTGTATGATCATAGTTAACTTGCTCACTTCTCGAATGGGGCCCCAGTGGTTTAAAGATCCTGCACCTCGCTGCCGCGAGTTCTGTTCGTAGCTCCTCGAGCTACGTCTTGACAATCAAGCTTGCCCGTACCTGACGGAATAGAGCCCAGACTGTAGCTTAGCCCAAATACAATTGTCATTGGACTATCAGCCTGTCCCGCCCGTGACAAAGTGCATGTAGACGCATGAGAAGGCCCATCCCATGTGGGTCCTGGCAGGCGCGGCGCAATTGCCGTGACACACTTGAAGAAAATTCGACCACCTGGCAGACGGAATAGCGGAACCGGGTGCCAACAACGGTTTGTTAAAGCCGGGCGAGCCCGATTGTCAGACCGACATTGTCGATGAGGTGGAGAACAGGGAAAACGATGGTGGGGGGCATTGCTCACCAGAATGCAAGCGTCGCATCGGACAGACTTGTGGATATGACTATCTATATACCTGGATTTCCCTTCAGCCTTTCTTTCCTTATCTCATCCTCGGTTCCATTCCCGCCCTCGGCGTTCTCGCCATTCGCAGGCGGCTCCCGTCCTCCCAGACTATGTACCACATGCTGCAATGCACAGTGGCAAGACGAGGGAGCCTCTCGTTCTATCTGAGAACGGAAGCACCATCCGAATGAGTGATCGTCAGACATCAGAGCAGTCCGAGCAATGATGAAGTCCGCAACGGCGATAGGGAGACCGGATCCAAACGCGGGACAATGGCGAAGGTTGGATCAATCATAGTAGGGGGACTCTGCTAACATTATACCGCCTCAGCCAGCAGATCCCGCTTTAGCTAGGACGCTGAACACATGGAGAACGCAGCCTCCAAGGGATTTTCTAAGAACCAAGTCAAGAGGCAACAGGTGGTGTGAGAAAAGGAGAAAAGAGTAGAGGGACTGGACGGGTTGATGACCCAACAGCAACGAATCGGGTGTTATTAGTATGCCAAGGCCCTTCAGGTCTCGTGCCTCCAGGCCAAATTAATTCCATCTATCCATACATCCACCAGCATTACTGAATCAGCTGATTAACCGTCAATAAGGCCTTGTGTGGCAGGGGCTGTAGCTATAGTTAGATTGTGTCACGGGTGGGCGCAACTGACCACTGCGTAACACCCTCAAAAGAGGGACCGTGGTTCGAACTGTCCAGTCGAACCAGGAGTTGCGCACATGAACCTCACACTGTCACGACCCGTGACAGATTGGCCGAATACCTCTGGACGGCTATCCTTAGCAACATTGTCCTTCTAGAGGCGTGAATGCATGCACAACGGTGATTTTCGCTGCTAAGTAGAAAGCCTTCCGGCAAACTACAATAGAAATCTTTCCCGTGAATCAGAAATACATACACTGTAACGTGCATTATCAGTGAGTGGCCTATATCAGTAAGTAGCGTATATCAGTGAGTAGACTTAGTGATCCCCTTACCAATGTTCCCGGCTGTCATACGCCATCGTGCTAAAGCAGGGGGACAAGATCCAGACGCCAAAACTGCAGACTCTCGTGCTCACTGACCTGTCAGACAGCGATGTGATGTGTTATTTCATAGGCGGGGCGGTCATTTGCGGGTCATCCGGCGGATCACCCACCAAAACTGCCCTGAGATAACACATCGTTATGGTTTTGTTATAAGACTGATTATGAACGTACATGAGGCAACTGCCCGGTTTCTATACACATGTATCCCGACTAACTTGATACCCCACATGTTCCAAGTGCTTCGCAACCAAACCAACATGCCTGCCTGCCTTCATCTATCCCGGAATAGCCCCGTACGATTCATAAGAGACGAAGGAGAAAGGGATGGACAGGACAACGAAAGTAACGCCTCGAGAAACTCATGGCGGGAATGAGGCAAGAGTGCATCCAGCCCTGAGCCTCCTCACTCAGCTTCCTGCTGTCCCCGGCCCTGGCCCTTGACCCTGCGGCTGCCCATGATACCCAACCTCAGCTTGAGCCTGAGCCTGCTGTTGTCGCTGTTTCTGGCCTTGCCCTTGACCCTGTCGCTGACGACGAACAGGCCCGTATAAGCTCCCATGATAATTGACAACACCACCCTCCAGCAAAATCCGGGTTGTGTCCCCCCACGACGCATACCCCGGGTACGTGGTCATCGTCCCCGCCGACCGCATGACGGGCAGCGAGCCCTGCCGCACGTTGTTGTATCCCGACTGGTGCTGGGCTAGGCCGAACGCCGTCAGGATGGCCGTTTTTGGGTCCATGTCGTCTGGCTGGACATCTCGTTCGGCTGCGACGCTCCGGCCCAGGCCCGCGTCGACAACTACGCGCCTGCGCTGATCGACGGCCCGCCGACCGAAGTGAAGACCGAGAGGGAGAGACTATTCCAATCCAACGTCGGTGTTAGCACCCCGCCCCGGCCTACCAGGAGCGAGCTCCACCGGGCGCGATGGCAGGTCAAGGAGAACGGGGCCACCAAAGTCGGCATCCCGCCGATTTTCCGCGTTGCTGCGCTGGTACAGACCAACGAAAGGGCCCCTCTGCGCTGCTCGCTGAGGCTCGAGGACTTAAGTGGGAGAAGGAGGTTGCTCGGC
The DNA here is from genome assembly GCF_033297405.1 of Parathielavia appendiculata. Classification (NCBI taxonomy): domain Eukaryota; kingdom Fungi; phylum Ascomycota; class Sordariomycetes; order Sordariales; family Chaetomiaceae; genus Parathielavia; species Parathielavia appendiculata. The sequence goes on along the minus strand of NW_026944241.1, from coordinate 114,253 downwards.
ATACCATGGAGTTCTGAGAGCCCGCTCGTCGTGAAGCCAACCGCGTCGGTTGGCCGTGCTCTGAATGTCGAGAATTTCGAAGACATGCAGGACCGGAATTGGGAGGATGTGCTTCGGATATCGTATGCTGTCGCGGCGAGTCAATGACCCAGCCAACGAGCCTGTTGTCAGCACGATGCTCACGTCTTACAGGTGCTACACCTGACCAGGGATACGCGGCCATGCCACGCACGTCCGCTGGAAGAGATGGTGTAGAGTGCTGCAAACGAGGCAGCGCAACCCGTGAGCGTCGGGGACCCTGCACTTGCTTGATGAGATCAGCTACTTTCGACGTTAACAACAATCTTCCCCTTTGCCCTGCCGGTCGCAAGTTTCTCGAATGCCTGTGAACGTTAGCAAGAAACCCGATGCCTGTCAGGGTGAGAAACATACCTCGATTGCCTGTTCCATGGGGAACTCCGAGTCAATGAGGGCCCCCTTAATCACCCCCTTCTCGACCCACGCGGCAACCTCCCTAGCAGCCTTCCCCGATGCGCTGAGGAGGAATAGTTCGTAATTTCGAGGTGTACCCCCAAGGGAAAGAGGCCGCAGTTTGTTCCTAATAAAGGGTATAACCCCCTGTGACCAGCCGCCCACAATGTTGATGAACTTGCCGTGCGTTTTGAGGTATCGCGGCGAGTTAGTGTACAACGCCTGGCTGCCGACACAGTCAAATATTGCGTCAAGCTGTCCCCCTCTGAACACGTCGGCCAGGTGCTCCTCCAGCGGCTCATGAGCCCGGTAGTCTATGACCTGTTACTGTCAGCTCTTCCCGCCACTGAAATCCCCCTTCAAACTCCCAAACGCACCTCAGTCGCCCCCAACGCCTTCACCAACTCTTCATTCTCCCCCGAGCAAACCGCCACCACCTGCGCGCCAAGGCCCCGACAAATCTGCACCAGCACCGACCCAACCCCCCCAGTCGCCCCATTAACCAACACCCACCCTCCGCCCCTGCTCCCACGGGGACTCGCCACACTCCTAGCCATAACAGCAGCAGTCTGGCCCGAAATCCCCATCAGGCCCGCCGCCGTCTTGGGACCCCATTTGGCAGGCACCTTGGCGACCAGCGAACTCTCGACGACAACAAACTCAGCCAGCGTCCCCTTTCCCCGCGCAACATCCCACAGTCCCAGCGCACCGCACACCTTATCCCCTTCTTTCAATTCCATCTCAGCGGGGACGGCATCGCCGACGGCGACAATCTCACCCGCGAAATCCATGCCTGGCACGGGGTTGCGCCGAAAGGGGAGCCAGGGCGGTAAGCTCTTCAGCAGGACGAGATCCGCTGGGTTGAGAGACACGTGTGATATCTTGAGGAGGAAGGATTTTGAGTTGCACGGGAGGGAGGGGATCGGGGCGGAAAAGTCGAGGATAAGGGACTGGCGCGGGGTGCCCCAGGAAGTGGCCGTCCAGGACTTCATCGTTGTCTTTTAGTTATCTCCGTTGTTTTTGTCACCGTGTCTGCTGTTGCGGGAAGGGAGGGTTGCTCCTAATCCGTTGGTTTCCGGATTGCTGTGAACGGTAATATGCTGACGAGGAAAAGGAAATCGGACGGCCCAATTCGTGGGGTGATAATGAACTTGGGGGGGCAGTGTGTGCATGTTGTTGAGTTATGTACCACTGAGCCCGGTGAACGGTGAATTCGGCTTGAGCGGATTGGATGACCCCCATTTCCCGTCAGGGGTCTTCGGGCTCCAAGTGACGCCCGAACGGGTTTAGTCTTCTCGCCCATGGATTGAACAGCAAAGGTCATGAACATGCCTAGGATATGATGAATATAACGTTGATTGAATTCCAAAATACAGTACCGTACACTCCAACAGCCTGACACCAGGACCACCGGGTGTGCCCAACCAAGCCAGTATTCCAAAACCAACGCCGCCACCGGCCATCCCGATATTGTTGGCCTTGCCGAAATCCTCGAAGGCGACCGAGTGGTGGTTTTCATGGCCGTCGAGGACAAGCAGCCGGTATATCCCTTTCGTCCGACGCCGGGTGGAATGATCAAAATGCTTTAACCGAACCAGACCAATCTCGTTTGTAGTCCAGCCATTCTCGCTCGTGGACTCTCCATTCGGGCTGGAATCGGCTGTCCTGGTACCAGGGGAGGAGGTGGTTCTTTTCCTTGACGACGAAGTACGGCGGCAAGACCCAACCATCCGCACACATGGCTAGGATACCGGAAGGCCAGGTTTTCGAGAGGAGTAGGAATGCTGTGTTGCATAGCGAGGAGAATCTCAAGACTGTTGTGGCGGACGTGTTGGACTGGCTCGCGCGACCGGACAACAGCGACTGGCTCCTTATCTTCGACAACGTTGACCAAGACATCGATCAGGGCAGCGAGACGGGCGCCTACGATGTCCGGCGGTATCTGCCCGGCGACCATGAGTCGGTGCTGATCACGACACGACTGTCGCGGCTGGCGCTGTTAGGTGAGTCGACGCGGCTAGAGGGGTCGACGAAAGAACTGGCCAAGGCTATTTTCCAGCAGTGGTGGGGCAGAAGGAGGTGAGGATTCCGTTGCATATGAGTTCGGCCTGGTGCTGATAGAACATAGCTATGGACGAGGCAAGTAGGGAGCTGCTCGGTCTGCTCGACGGCCTTCCGCTCGCGCTGGCACAGGCTGCCTCATATGTCCGCGAGACCGGGCTCGATACCGCGTCGTATGTTCGGCTCTACAAGCAGCAGTGGGACGATCTGATGGGATTGGATGGGGAGTGGGGCTCGCCGCTGGTGGACTACGAACAGGGAAGCGTCGCGACAACGTGGACCGTATCGTTCAAGGCGGTTGAGGCGCAAACCAAGAACGCCGCGAACCTGCTCCGTCTCTGGGCCTTGTCGACGGCAGAGACCTTTGGCACGGCCTGCTGCAGGCGGCTGTCGATGGCGGAGAGCAGTGGCCTGGATGGCTGTGTGACGTCGCAGGCAACGAGGTCCGGTACCTGGACGCGGTTCGACTGCTTCTCCGGTACTCGATGATCGAGTCTCAGGAATCGGTGCAGGGGAGCCACATGATGCATTTGGTGGTACATAGATGGGCGTCGCACTTACAGGATGGCGTTAGGAAAAGAGAGGTCCTGCGGTTGGCGGTGATGGTAGTGTGGTCATCGGTGCCCCGCAGTACGGAGCAGCGTGTCAGCATGGCCGAAAAGCGTTTGCACGGGCGCATCCGCTAAGTAGTTTGCGTTCCAGTCGTACGTGAATATGCGGGCCTTTGATAGGGCTGCTGTAGCATGCCGCGGTCCGACAGCCAGGTCACAGCACCGTCCCCTCCTCTTTTCCTAAACTCCCATGTTCGTGGCGACTCAGAACCCAAGCCATGGATTGCGATGATACTGTCCAGCCGGTTAGACGTGCCTCGATGCGTTCGACGGGGTAGAACGTACTCGATAGTCGCGTCGTCGGGATTGTCGCCAACTAGGGCGATCTGGCGAAGTCTCCTGCCAGCCTAAAACTGGACGATATATCGAATTCCCCTACCAGCCTAAAGATGGAGTGGCGCCAGTTAGCATCCGGTCGCTTCGTCGTGGAGAGGGACCTCACCTCGGTCGTGGCCACCCGGAATGATTTCGAGAAGCGGGGCTCATATCGGCCCCACCTGCAGGTCAGCCAAGCAAGGGTCCGCTTCAATCGCTACGCAAACTGTATGAAGCTCGCCGTCAAAGCGGGGGAATATGGCGAGGAGCGTTTGGACGCAGCAAGACCCGAGTAAGGCGCTTCGTGCCCTTCTGCGTTGCTTGGCATGGAAAGAACAATCATGTCGGTCAGTTCTTGAGGGCGCCCGATGCCTAGCGCCCGAAGCGCCATGAAGCGGCCACTTCCAATCAGCTTACCCATGGTCCCAGCACCGACATCGGTCGCGTCCAACGGTATCTCGCGTCAGACGCGACCCGTGCCCTATCGAAGCGCAGACGATCAAAGGGGCGAGTCGTGTCTACGATCACGGCACCCTTGACAGCGACGCTCCCTAACGGATTACGACGAACGGCGGAGGTATCGAAACGGAGGGATATGATATGGCGACATGATTAAGCATTTCCCGCCGTCACGGCTGGCTGTTTTCGCCAACAGAGTGCACACAGTCGCCCGTCCCATCCCGACAATTCCCACCCTCGCTCCCGCCCGCGTCCTACATGGCCCCGTCACGTCCCCAGCTCTGGCCGGTGGGCTAGCAGCACTACCGCAGCGCGAGTGAGCATACTCTTTGACACTAGTATGCATAGCTCGAAGCCGAGGTGTTTGGGAAACAATAGGAGAAAAGCACCGCGGATGGCTTGCCGGCTGCCTATCGCTTCTATGAGGGCCCTGGAAAGCGCCTCGTCGGCAACCCGGCCGACGATATACCGGCTTTCCTGCGGAGGGAACTGTCTCTTGGCGGCCTGGCCGACATGCTCAAACATCTCTGGTTTGCTGGCGCTGAGCGTCCCGCCACCCCCCTGCACTTTCATGTCGCTATGGGCCGGGAAATCGTCATCGCGGACCGGATGGACCTGCACCTGCTCTGGACCAACAAAAGGAAGCTCTTCGTCAAGCCCATTCCGCGCTTTCTTCTCGATCCAGACTTTTGTCGCAGCAACCTGCAGTGTCCTGATGGCTGTGCGTGTTATACGCCGGCAAACACGTGCCGCGGGATAGCGCGGAAAGTCGCCCTTGGTTTCCTCAACACCTACGCCTGTCTCATATCGTCCGAGAGCGACTTCCACTTCGCCAACGAAAAGCGCCTCCTGCCTCGCAATGAAGATGACTCGCCGATTAATGGGCAGATTGGAAGGCCTTGACCAGGGAACTCCTCAGAGTGCACGAGCGTGACCCAGATATGGTCCACCCACGTTTTCTTCGCGCCGAGCTCCGCCTCTCCCACATCAACACCATCCATCGCTTCACCCGTTTCCTTCCCTTCCACCCCTACGTCCGTGGCTGGCACAACTATAGCAGCCTCTTCCACGATAAGCTTGCCTGGATGGCCACTGCCGCCGTCTTCGTGGCCCTGGTGCTGACCGCGATGCAGGTCGGCCTCGCTACGGAGCTTCTCCAAACGAATACCACCTTCCAGCAGGCGTCGTACGGCTTCACCGTCTTTGCCATCCTAGGGCCTATTTGCGCGCGTTCGGCTTGGTGGCCCTAGGCGCGCTGTTCAACCTCGTCAATGACCTGCCGCTGCTCATCGGAGGACAGCGCAACCGCGCAGCACATGAGATTCATGATCAAGTTAGTCCATCGGCGCCCTAACTGCCGATGAGTGATCCCAAGAGTCTCGATTGCAGGCAATTTGTATATATTGCTGAGAAAAAGCGCTTTGACGTCTCTTGTCGATACAATTCGAACGCAGCGTTACATCATGACTTTTCGAGGGGTCGCCACACGCCGGCCCCTGAGGCGCCTCATTCGCCACGTCACAGACTTAGAATTCCATCAGCTAATGAGGGGTGCGATCAGGCATGCATGGCAAGGCGAGAACGTGTCGCCAGGCGGCAGTATTTACGCAATGAATTCATTCTGGAATGGAAATCCTATCTCTCCGTCCGCAAACTCCCGGCTCTTGGGAGCCAGTACGTTCAAGGTCGCAAGTCTTTGCATGGTGCGGGACGGGCCGCGGCATGACGCCTCTCCAGAGTGGAGAGTGGGTGGAAAAGGCATGCTTGCTCCCTTGGTTGGGTCGCTCCACCTGATCACCAGATTATGTCGTTGATGATCCCGATATGTCCGTGGTGCGCTGGGTTCACGAGTACTGTTGAACGACTGTGCGCCTTTTGTCTCACAAATGAAGAGGAAAGTACTTTTTACTGCCATTCGCCAGCAATTGTCCTGCTGCCCCGGCCTCTATATCGTAGATCTCTCTGTGACCTCTTCGGATTTGAAGCTGTCCGACCTCGCCGTCGTCGGCCTTTCTGCGACATAGTTCCCTTTGGTGTCTCTGTGACTTCCATCTCCTCAAACAACTTCTAGAGGAAGAGACAACTCAATTGACAGATTCTGGGCTGGTCCTAAGCACTCGAAAAGTTCACTGTTTAAAAGGCTCCCATAAAGCGTATTACCGTGGAATCGTGGCTGTTGGTCTTCCAACAACTGCCTTCCGTGATCACCTGCCAAATCCAACATTACCAATGACAAGGCGTAAGTTAGCTTTAATTTCATACAACGTATATATGAAGATGGATCGTCATAACCGGTGTAGTTGTGTCTTAGCCTCACCAGCTAGAGTCAAATAATATTCTAAATTCAGATCTGAAGTCATTGCTCAAGTGGACACGCCTCATAGTAAGCCCTCGGTGCGCCGGGCAAGCTCGTCGATGTCCTTGTCGGTGCAGCCCCTGCCGAGGTCGGCCGGGTGGATCCTGAAGAGCTGCTTTCTTGCCTCAGCGTCCGGGAGCGGGACGTTAATGCGCCTCTGGAAACGCCGCCGCACGGCCGGGTCGAGCGACCACGGGAGGTTGGTGGCCGCGAGGACGAGCACGCCCGAGTTATTCTTGCCGACGCCGTCCATTTGCACCAGGAACTCGGTCTTCATGCGGGCCGTGTGTTCGTTGCTGCCGCCGGGCTTGCCGTCGCGGTTGCCGCAGAGAGCGTCGATCTCGTTGATGAAGATGATGGCCGGTTTCTTCTCTCGTGCCAGCTCAAACAGCTGCCGGACAAGCCTTGTTGTCGGTTTGGGCGGTTAGCCTCTGATGGCCAAACGACTAAGGGTTCAAGCACAGCATCTAATCTACAGCTTACCCTTCGCTATCCCCAAACCACTTCGACAATGACATCGCTGCTGCTGATGCTGAGCAGCGTATGCTCGACCTCGGTCGCGACGGCCTTGGCGAGGTAGCTCTTCCCCGTGCCCGGCGGCCCGTAGAGGAGAATGGCGCCGCGGGCCTGCGCTTCCCCTGAAACATCTGGCGAAAGCGAAGCGGGAAGACAATGGCCTCCTGGAGCTCCTCCTTGGCCGGGCCCAGGCCCGCGACATCCTCCCACTTGATATTGGGCTTCTCTGAGACGATCGAGGCCCATCAGCGACTCACGTAGCTTCATGTCGCTGAACTGCTTGTCGACACGGTAGAGATCGAACGTGCCTTGCATTGGGGCCTGGTTCTTCCCGGGGGGCTGGCTTGCTGGCATCGAGTCAGTCCTCCTGAGAGAAGTTTGAGGACGGCGCTCAGCGCGTTGTTGGCGAGATCCGAGTCGGTCAAAGTCTCCCGCGGCACCACGCCGTCGTTATGCAGACTGGCCAGCTCCTGGGTGATGAGCCACATGGCATGGGTGAACTCGCCCCTGTCGCGTTTGCCGTTCTTGTCCACATCGGTGCGGTCACAGATCTCGCGGAGGAGCTCGTCGCTGAGGCCAGCCTTCCGCACCAGGGCGGCACCCTGTTCGCCAGTGAAATACCAATTGCCTGTTTCCTTGACGTGATTATAAAATATCCTTCAAAGATGTCTCGGGCGGCCTGGGGAATCTCATTGTCAGGCGCCCGCTTGTGAGCGTTCTTCCCTCCCAGATCTTCCGCCTTTTTCCCTCGGTGTTCCGGTTTCTTCTCTTCCGTTTTCTGCAGAACCACAGCGTTCTGGGCTGTTGGCTCTTTTGCCTGTCGTGAGGAATCCTTAGGTATCGGCTGCGGAAGAGGACGGCCGCCTTGAACGATGGCATCCGGGAACCCGGCGGTTATGCCGTCACAGTGAATGTAGTACGAGTAGTACTCTTGGGCTGTGCCTATAATGCGCGGTACCGCGTGTACAAAGAAGTCGGCGGTGTAGTATGGGCACAGTACGGTGTTCTTACCGATGGTGAACGCCGACGTGTAGGTGAAGTATCCGCCGGTACTGGTACTGACCTGCTTCAAAGTCTTGGCAACCCCCGGCCCAATACGGTCCCACTGCAAGGACCTGTTGCTCAGCTTGATCGGCACGCCGTCCTGCGCCCCGAAAAAGACATACTGAATCTTGGATGGCTGGAGACTGTGGTTGCCAAATTCGAGATATGGCGAGGCCATGGCTACGAAGGAGTCCGGGAAGCGGCCTTGGGAGCTGAGCTGCACGACGCCCTCACCAAAGCTTGGCTGCAGCCTCATAGTCCATGCATACCGTATGGCGAGAAGCTAACAACATGATCGACGGTGTATGGGTTCCAGCTGGGTGCCGCGCTCTGGATGGCGTAGCGGATGGCTTGTATGAGATCTCCGCGGTTTGAGTGGACTGGGCGAGTCAGCACATACATGCCACCCCGGATCAGGACACAGCCCTTCCGGGCCCGTTGGAACACGTACTCGTGCCGTTTCGCACCTGCAAGCAGTAGATCGTGGCAGGTCGATAGCCACCGGATGCGAGTGCCGGCCATGGACTTCTCGCTGGAAAGGGTCCCGAGCTGGTCCCATTTCTCTTTGATACCGCCCAAAGGTCGCATCTGTGTTGTGTGAGTATTACTACGTCAATAAGGGATAAGGGGCTGCCATGAGACGACGCACTGGAACGTATAGAGGTCATTGCCAATCGCCCATGAGGACGAGTCCTTTCCGGATTGGAAGAACACCATGTTGATGGCACGGAGATTGCTCCCATGGGACGGCTAAGTGTCTTGGGAATAAGGGTCAGAGAAGGCGGGTTCAGTTCAGACGGATGAAATGCAAGAAACTTCTCGTCCAAGTCCGGAACTTGACGGAGCACGCGCAGCCCAGCCCGGACCCCTCAATTTTCCCCATATGAGATACACACCTCTGTATTGACGTCAAACCCCGGGCGGCGGTCTTGCATCAACCCATGGAGTTTGCTTAGCTCCCCACAACTCTTTCCTGATATCGCTCTCCCTTCCCCCCTTTCTGTTCGCCGCCCTCGCTTTCGTCGCCCTCCCTTTCGCCCTCACTTCCGACCTCCTTCCCCTCTCCTCCATTTTTGCCGTCCTCCCTTCCGCTCTCTTTCCACTCTCCCTTTCGCCCTCCCTTTTCGCCGTCGTCCTTCCGCCCTCCTTCTGCTCTTCCATTTTGCACCTGATCGAACATCCTACTCAACGTACTAACCTACACGCCTGGGTCAGCTTCCACTTTCATAGTCAGACCTTCCAAGACGTCAACCAGCTCGTTACTCCTGTTGAACGATACGGGTGACTTCCCTCGCCGTGCGACACTCGATCTCAGACAACAAAACTGGGCCACGCGCTGTACTGTCCTGTCATCTTTCTTAATGGCAAAGGACGCCCAACGGAGGATACTATATAGACGACAATACCGGTAAACAGAGGTCCCTTGAGGCGTCGCGCTCATACGAAGAGCTACGTGATTTGCTCCATTGCGCGAGTGGAAATGCAAGGAGTTACGAAAAGTACTCGTTGAATTGACCCTAGTACTGTCAAAGAATCACCAGAGTCGGAGACGATACAGGTGGAGCAAAAGGAGCACCAGACTCATTTGGGCGAGGAGCATGAGAGCCCCGTGAGTTCTGACCATGATAAGACTCAGTTGGGCATAACGCTAATGGAAACTCAGCCACACTTGAGTGCAATTTCGGGATTTGTGGCACAGGGTATGATAGTCTCGGGAATCGACTGCAATGTGTATGCCATGAACATGCAAAGCGGCTGTGGGCTTTTTTGACCTCATAGTAAGGATTGGAGGACGGGAGTGAAGTGGACTATGGAGATACAAAGTCATTGTCCGCCGGAGCATCGTTCAGCGCCGGCTTCCTGTCCCGGCAACGGAGCATCAAGAAGAATGACTGCCTCGGGCTCAGAGGGGCAGACAAGTCTGAATTTCCCGCGATAGGCGCGTTCTCGTTCAAAGGTGTGTTTTTGTTATTGTTGAAGTTGGGAAAAATCCCTGAACAAATACACGAAAAGGGGGCGGCTTGTTCACCTGATATAAGGTAAGCGCATCCCGGAGCCCCGAGCCTGTTCCGAACGCGCTTGCTAAGTCTAGACTTGTGTATGGCAAGGCAGAAAGAGTACGGGGCCAAACTCGTATATAATGTGTTAGGTCATCGAATGCCCCTGGGGATGGGATGTCACGGCTGGGATGGTGACCTTGACCGAGCAAGCGGGACGCAGAACCGTGCCCCCCGCCCCCTATTCTCCCCCCTCCTTTTTTCTCTTCTTTTTTTTTTTTTTTTTTTTTTTGCGTTCTGCGGACGCTAAGGGGTAGTAATGTTAGCCGTGTTGGGCAGATTGCAATCGTAACTAGGACTCTCTTGTTATTGAACCTAATGCCTCTACCAGGTTTTCTAGGTCAGAGAATCAGGGGTTGACCAAAAACGGTATCGCCATATCTGCTTACTAGTAACCGGCGTGATGCACTAAATAACTTCTTCTCCCTCTTAATCTCCATTTTCCTCTCCCTATCCCTCTTCACCGGAGCACAGACTTGCTGATCTGGAACGGTCGCAGGAGTATATTGCAACTAGCTGGTAACGATTCTACGAGTTTGTCTCGAATGGAGAGAGAAGAAGAAAAAGAGTGAAAGACTATTTTGGGTGTGACTTTACCGCCGAGGCCAGCACTCCCATCGAGGAAAGATCGGATGCTCGACAGCCTGGACTACGACCTCGATCGTTCTCTAGAGATGCTTAAAATAAGTCTCACATACTCCGATTCCTGCTTTGTCTGTTGCGTAACATAATCATAACCCCTTGACCAAGGTGAAATAGGGTGTTACCAACCAAACCCTCATTCTATCCCTCGAAACCATGAAATCAGGAACCCGCCATATTCGAAAGGTATTGTATGTACATTTACCAAGTTTCCTGCCAGCTTCGGCTCGGTCCAGGTTGGAGTGCCCCGGGGTTTACCCAAGCTGGCAGCGCGGACTCCGGAGTTTCCGGGCCCCGCCATCTCCCACATCTGAGCGCGCTCTCAAGTGAAAACACCACGTCTGTTTGTTCGTGTCGGCGTCCGCGTCGGCGTCCGCGTCGGCGTCCGCGTCGGCGTCCGCGTCGGCGTCCGCGTCGGCGTCCGCGTCGAATGGAGCCTGTTGTGTGCACGGCATTGGAGCTACGTACCGACCACCCGGGCCAAGCGTTGCTCGCCTACCACTTGTCCATGTCTATGAACAGCTGCCGGCATTCCTCGCCATACCGTTCCTTCAGCGTCTCCCGGATTACCATCAAGCACTCGTTCTTGCGGTACCGGGCCATGTCGGGCCAGCCATGCTCGCGATAAATTGTCTGGACTAATGCTAGGGCTTCTTCGCGAATGCCTGAAAGCTTCACACTTTTCGGGTCGAGCACGACAGTCGGAGTGAGAGGGATTGAGTTCAGCTGCCGGAATGCGTCCTTTAGGAGCTCGAAGAAGTCGACAATGGCCCACGAGGGGTCCAAGCGCCAGTCCGTCTCGCTCTCGCCAATGTCGTAGGCATCGTCGAGGACGGGTTCGCGGGTCGGTTGGAGGCAGATCCAGCCGGGGCCCGAGACCCAATAGATGACTCCGAGCTCCGTGTCGAGCAACCACAGGTCTTGCTTGGTGGTGATGAGGCCGACGACGTGCGCAGGGACCAATCCCCAATCCTCGGGGGGCTCCGTGAAGATCTTGGGATCCCCAATTTCTTGGTTGCTGTCAGGGTGATCGACCTGACGGATTGCCTCAATCCAGTTATAAAAGTGAATACCACTGGGTGCAGCCTCCGCTTCGCTTTGGTCGCACCACTCTCCACCACGAAGGTAGGGGATATGGCGCAGTAGCTCAACGACTTTGTCTGTCTTTCCTAGGCCTCGAAGACGGTCAGGCGTAATCTCGGGCCATCCCCCTTCTGGAGGTCTCTGAATAGCGTCCTCGTCGAGGTACATGGCGGCGAGGAAGTCAAAGTAACCGCTGATCGCGCTAACAGTCTCCTCGTGGGAGTACTTGATTTTGCTGAGAGGTGGCATCTTATTTTGCGTGCTCGACTCTTGCGCAAAGGGAAGGAAAGGAGTGAAGGTCAGAAGCGCTTAGGTTGGGACTCACTTGGAAGGACTGGAGAGGGACCAGGCAACAACTGACAACCACTATGGCCGACAAGTGCCAAGTCACTTCCCTCGAGGAACCCCACTCCCCCACCTGCCATTGTTCGAAGTACATGTGTAAGGTCCTGAAATTTCAATTGGGCTTGGAAGCCCAGAGCCTCTGAGCCGAAGGAACTGAAAATCCGAACTAGGATCTCGATGACATCTCCTAAGATAACTCCCGAGTATAACTCAACTCGTTAACGAAATGGAAACGAACCCCTCGCCGGCGACAACCACTGTCGTCATTTTTAATTATACTCTAATCCGTACACTTAAACAACCTCATGTTTTCGTCGTGTCCTCTCCTGTGCTCTCGAATGCAAACCAGCTCCCACCGCGTTCTGACCCGCCTTGTACCCGGCGGCGTAGTCCTATGGAGGTTACCCCTTATTCTGCGGCCACGACTGATGCCTTCGCGGATTATTTGCCACGTTCCACGGGTCGACATTCAGCAGGGTGAAGCCCGGGTCCTGGGGAGTCTTGGCTCGCCGCCAGCAGGAGTGTCCCACAAGCCATCGTCATAAACCTGTTTGCCGTCCATGACTGTCGAGCTGGTTCTGGCCGCCGCGACCCTGTCCCTGATGACGCGGTCGGGCAAGGCCGCGAGTGGTTCCCTGAAGCACAAGTTCCACCACATCCCATTACCGGCAGCCTGATTTTGCTTGTTGGACAGCAATCGCACCGGCTGGGCGTTGCTGGCTTCGCCGCCGGAATACCACTCCACTATCACGGGTGGTGACAGGCAATACTAGGTGATTTGGTAGTATTGCTAAGATCGCACAAGGAACCAGAACTCTGTGGGCTGTGCGCAGCCGTGGGGTACTCTGCAGGGCAAGGTGGGGCTGCGCACTGACCAAGAGGGTGGCAGCGCAAGACCCACTCCAGTGAGCTTGCCTAATCTAATTTACATGGGATGCAACCCTAACCCTGCACGGGCATTGCCCGTGACATCCACCATATTCTCATTGAGGAAATCTGCAGGGGGAAACTCGTCTCGGTCGCAGTTATTGCGCATTCCAGCCAGCGCCCTTGTGCTCTGTCAACCACGCCTTTACAGCTGGAGAGTCCTTCTCTCGGATAGTGGACGATGTCGCGGCCTCGGGAGGGCAGGTCAGTGCCGCCCATTGGTTATTGACCCGAATGGCCGAGCTGTAGTGATAGCAGGCTTGTCCATATTTCGCCTCGCGTTTCCGTTTGACTTGGCTAGGCGTGGCGCCTTGTACCGAGATGAGGGATGTCACGATATATTCGGTCGTTCTCGTCTCGTCTCTGACACACTCCAGCACCCGGATCATGTTCTTGCCACCCAACTGCCGTGTCATCCGCTTGGGCGGAGGAATAATGGAAGTGGGGGTATGCAAAGCGCACTTCTGTGGACAGCCGATGGCTTTGGGCGCAATCAGTTTTCTACCTTTCGGTCTTTTTGTTATATGTCTTGATTATCCAAATGCAGTTCTAGATAGATCCCCGATTAGCCGGAAGTTTCCAGACGGATAGTTGAACCCTCGCCTCGTCTGGTCGGAAACGAAAAGGGGCAACAAGATGCTTTCCCCAGTCTTTGGCAGGCAGACTCGGTCTTGCCGCGGTCTCCGCTACCACCAATATGGCTATCAGCTCGGCAGAAACCTGGAGCTCGACGTTTGGGCCTCGCCGCCGGATTTCCTGGCACGCCAACCAGAGCAGAAGCAGGCAGCTGCGAGTCTCATCACGCAAAGTCTAGGTGTCACGGGAGGCGGCGACATCTGTGGTGCCCTGTGGTGTCATCAAACATTCACCTTCCAATCTACAATTGGCTTCTCGGACCACAATCCTCTAGCTCCGATGAGGATTTTCAAGTCGAGGATGAAACATACTTCACCACCTTTCGCATTCTGTCGGTCTGGCACGCCGGCATCTGTTATTTGAACCGGTCCAGCACGCACTCGCTGGTTCAAGACGGCCAACATGGGGCCCACACATGCTCGGGGCTCTGGCAAGCGCTTGATATTCAGCAGCGGTGGGAAAAGACCGAATTATTCATCATGGAATCCCTCGCAGAGCTTTACCTCGTCGGAAGCCTGAAGAAGAACGGCCCGTCAAAGACGATCTCAGCCGCGCCGTTTTCGAATCAGTGACGGATGGCCATGTAACGGGCTGGGCCCGGTGCGAGCCTCGGCGACTCTCGGCCAATACCAAGACCCCTGATGAGGCTATTCCCACTCGCCCCACAGCACACCGAACCTTCTAGCAACGCGCTCAGACCAGCGCGCCGACGAGGATAAGTATGCTTGCGAGCTACCAGAGTCTGTCGTCTCTCCTTTTCTTCTCCAAGTTCAGTGTACTCGTAGAGTCGTCATCAGCTAGTTGCAATATACTACCTGAGACCGTTACAGGCCAGGTCTATGTTTCCACTGGCTTCGGACTCCAGCTTTTTTTTTGGATGTTCGAAACAAGCTACATGATCGACGGCTCCTCAGCAAGCCCTTGCACACTGTTCGGACGTTCCTCTCTTCTCGCACTACGACCATGAGCACCGTCGATTCAGGGTCCCAAAGCATTGTGCATCCTGTTGAGTCTTGGAATGGCAACTGAGCTCCATTTTGGCGGGTCATTTAAGGAAATGGCCTCGGTGTAGGACGAGCTATGCAGAAGCAATCTCGCGTCTAGTCGTTTGAGGGAAGGCAGTTTATATCTCCGCTGTACTCAGCATGCATATTCCCGGACGATCCCTCGTGTCCTTCACCATGCTCAGCTCGCTTGGAAGCCACTAGACACTGTCCGATGTTTTATCATGAATACTGGCTGACAGCTAGACTCAGTTTCCGATACTCTTATAGATTCCACAAGCAGGAAATTTCTTAACGGCCATAGTTAAGGCGTCTTATTCGTGAGAAGACGCCAGGCTGCTGACCAAAGTGTATCAAATCATTCCAGCCTCTCTGCCTCTATGAACCTGCACTATAGTACCTAACTAACCGCTAGAATTTTTATACTTCTAAGCTTATAAGGTGAATGCTTCTAGAGGGGACAACGATAGCGACAGAGGTGAAGAAGAGCGACGAGATGAGTCGCCAGCTGAACGAACTAAGGAGTAAGGTAAAAGGTAACTCCTGGGGCTTAGCCTTTAGCGTCTTAAGCATGAAAGATTATACCAGCATCTGTCCCTTGTACGTGCCTAATTTTTCTGAGCCTGTATCTTTACACCTGAAATCCCCTCCCTTGCACAATACCTAGGTGGCTAGAAGGCATTAAACCGTCCATTAATTCCTCCCCACTACTGTTGTCCCAGCCCCTCAAGTGCCCGGCCGATGGCGTGAGGCTGGAGACGCACGATCGCGGCTGGTAGAGACCCACCCCTGGGGATGGGGAAATGACCCGTGGCGGAGACAAGACACGGAAAAGCTGTGTAAACAGGAATAAGGCACCTGTCGAATGTTCCTCCTCGCGACAAGGTTGTCGAACAGTTGTCGCCCGACACCACACTAAGCCTCCATTCGTTCTTTGGCATTGCCTTCTTTCGTCGCTCTTTCGTTCATTACGCTCGTTGTCCTTTCGTCCATTCTCTTCGTCGTTCCGTTGTCCCTTCTGTGTCGAACCACGACCCCGTGGCACAGCCGAGTTTCCCACGATTCTCCCAGCTGCTACAGGAGCTGAGGGCTATGATCTGGACTGCGTCGATCGAGCCACGCGTCATGGAGATCAGCTTGGTGAACTGTACACGCACCAGGGTAGGACTGTCTCGGATCTCGTTGCGGGGAACGCCCAACCCCGACCCGCTGAGGGTGTCCGTAGAGGCGTGCCGGGTCTTGCTGCGCTGCTCTCAGGGTTGACCTTCGCGTTCCTCATGGCGGTGGCCGGAGGGGTTGCCTCCCCTGAGGCGGTCGTCTTTCCCACCCCAGATGGACGTGCTGAGCCAAGACTTCAAGCCCACCATCTGGAGCAAACTCGCCGATAGAATTCGACGGCCTGGGTGATATGAGCCTGCCCTTGTGCGGCAACTTCGACGACGTCTCTCGCCGCCTTCGGCCGCTGCCCCGGGAGTTTGTGGACCCCTTCCAGAATCTTGGGCAATTCCAGCTCAACCTCCGTGGGTCGAGCTCAAGCTATCAATGCCCACTTGTCCCCTTCTGTGACTGCCACTCGTGCCTTGGAACAACCACTTCTTTCAAGTGTTCAGGGTAGACAAAGAATGCCATCACTGACGTTTTTTGTGTGTCAGATATCCTCAAGTCCAGCTGACGGAACTGTGCCGACGGGCAGCTGCAAGACACTGTAACCTTCGTTCGGTCCCTGCTGAACATCCGGGCGCCCTAACGTAATTGAGACCATCACAGTCAAGATCATGGTAGACCGCTCCCAACCACCTGCAGTCCGAAGACGCACAACTTGAGACCCCTAGTGTACCGCATTGTCCCGCGCCTAACCACACCGGCATCGAGCCGGACGTCCTTTTTTCCATAGCCCACTATGGGAACCTCATGGTGGAGGAAGGCGGATAGCAAGCCCAATGGCCATCGCTTCTGGACCTTCTGCTTTCCGCGCCGCTGTCTTTACCAGGAAGCGACACAGCAGCTTCGTGTCCTCCACGTGATCGATCCCATAGCGCTCAGAGCCAACAAGACGATCCTGGTAGGCTCTGGCCGGCGGATCTACGGGAGATCTTCTAGCGGCATACGCTCGCTAGTGGGATGCATATGAGAGAGAACACCCCAGCATCGTCGCGTGGCTGGAGGTTTCCATCGCCCATCCGCATCTCCCTTTCATTGAGAACCCCTGGGTCATTTGCGGCGTCAACTATGGCATGGGCGAGGCCAGGGTCGAGCTCAACGAACAGGAACTGGCGCTGATGGGGTAGTTGAGTCGCTGGACGGATAAGGCAGCTACCAAAGCATGATGCTATGGAACTACTACCAAATTGTTCATGTGGTAGACAATTTTCAGAGGCGTTGAATCAATTGAGAGAATCGTGCAAACCCGGACCAGAAAGCGATAACATTGCATCAAACAAAGGATGGTGAAAGACAGTTTGCATTGAAGCAGGTTTGAGGGTGAGTTCGCCACGACTTGGGTTCGGCAGTGGGAGATTCATCAATTGTTGAAGATAGGAGAGGTGCCCCTTCGGACGAAGCAAGACCCGTATTCCGACAGCAGTGGAAACATGGATCCTCCATCATGCATGCAACTTGTCCTCACCGCGACTGTCTGCTTCCCGACCGTGGTCGATCAAGGGGTAATAAAGGGAAATGACATTGCGAATGGATGCAGCAGGACGAAAAAAGGAAGGAAATACAGGCAGTGAGTGGCAGGATGGGATGGGCACTGTGCCTCTACGAGGATGAGGCCCTGGAGATGTGGGTTCTCCCAGTCACGGTCTCAGGTCAGCTCAGCTCAGCTCCACTTCTTTGTAGCATGGGTACAGTACCTTACCGATGGATAGGTTCGGCCGGATAAAGACATAGACTTATGATAACCTCTTGCATGTACACAAAAGCCTGGTCCCTCGGAATATCTTCAGCAAATGGAACCAGGTGCTTTGCCTGGCGGCGTGACCTGTGAATGGCGCCTTAGTCATGTACAAAGCGAAAAGTACCTTTCCCAAAAAAACAAAAAAAAAATATCTAACTGATAGTTTGTGTGTGTCGTGTTCGATGGCTTATGTCCTGAAATTACATGGCCCTCAACTCCTGTCCGCCAACTGAATTGAAATCAACCTTCGTGGATATGGGCAAGCACATACCACGTGCTAATCAGCCAAGTTCCGAGGTTCCGTGATGTCTTCCAGCCAGGTCCGCAGATGTTATGAAGGAGGCTGAGGGGCTGACTTCGTAACAAATACGATTGCCACCCCGGGTAGGTGGACCAGCCCGTTTCAAGCATCGGAAGCTCATCCGAGACCTGAAACGACACAAGGCCACTAGCCAGTCAAAGCAACACAATGGACCATTCCGTAGCATTGGACATGTACCCATTCAGGCTAAAGGTTAAATGCCATGCCCGGAACTCACATGGCCGCCCCCTGCCTTGTGAGTCCATCAAGCTTTCTCGGAGAGACAGTATCTTACCGGGTACCAGGGCCAGGAACTGACTGCATTACGACGAATGGGAAAGATGGCAGGTCCCCTTTGACAACGTCATGCAGCTCCTCGCACCTGACACTTGACCCCACACTGACCCATGAAGTCGAATATTACCCGAGACTGCAACTCTACGCGGAACATCAAAGTCAGCTGCTACGGAAATAGCTGGATGGGACTGACCTTTTCGAAAGGGCCGCCCCTTCTTACTAGGCCTTCTCGAAGCCATTCGAATTCCCGCGACGGACCCTGGATGCCACTCTGGAAAGCCTTCCCCTGAGGGACCAGGTAATAGAACACAGACCTTCCACATTATCTACACAATCAGCGAGCAACGGAACCTGGAAGCCCTACTGTGTGAATGGTTGCCTGAAACGGCCAGGAACCGTCGCTTTGAGTCCGGAGGCTCGACGGAGAACCGGAATGCAACTGATGGCGGTCCCTGCGACCCAGGGTAGTAGCCGGGCATGGGGAATGACAAGCTCCCAGCACCCCAGGTTTCCTCTCCTGGCATTGCCTGTCAACAAGGCGATCTGGAGCAGGCAAGGGTAGAGTATAAAAACACCAAGTCGATCTCACCGTTTTCAGCATCTCTCTGCTCACCACCGCCCTTGCAACCGCAAGTCAAACAGCCACCCCGTCCCATCCTGTCCTTCTCCAATCAACAACCGTCAACATGTGGCCCTCTCCCAAGGTCGCCTACCTCCTCCTCGCGGCGCATTCGCTGCTCGTCAGCGGCTCTCCCGTCGATGCCGAGTCCGTGGACGCCGCCGTCCTCGCCAAGCGCCAGTGCCCCGAGATCCACATCTTTGGCGCCCGCGAGACCACCGTCCCGCCCGGATACGGCACGGCCGGCACCGTCGTCAACCTGATCAAGCAGGCCTACCCGGGCGCCACCTCCGAGGCCATCAACTACCCGGCCTGCGGCGGCCAGTCCAGCTGCGGCGGCGTACAGTACGGCGACTCAGCCAGGCAGGGCACCAGCGCGGTTGCCTCGGCTGTCAACAGCTTTGCCCAGCGGTGTCCCAACACCAAGATTGTGCTGGTTGGATACTCACAGGTGAGTTCTGCGGTCTATCGACTCGAGGACCGGCTGTGGACTGACCAAAGAAGGGCGGTCAAATCATGGACAACGCCGTCTGCGGCGGTCCGGACAGCGGCTCGGGCATCACCAGCACCACACCGCCCATCTCAGCGGCGGCGCTCAACCAGATCAGGGCCGTCATCCTGATGGGCTCACCGCGCTACGTTGCAGGGCTCTCGTACAACGTGGGCACCTGCACCGCCCAGGGCGTGAGTTTACCATCCTGGACCCTTCCCAGGTTCGTGGAGATTAACAACCGTGTCAGTTCGCCGCCCGCCCGCGCGGCTACGTCTGCGGCTCCAACTCGGCCTCCAAGATCCAAAACTACTGCGACTCGACGGACCCGTACTGCTGCACGGGCAACGATGCCAACTCGCACCAGCAGTACGGCAACAAGTACGGCCAGCAGGCCCTTAACTTTGTCAAGAGCAAGCTCGCCGGTACTGGTGGCGGTACTCCCACATCCACCGGGTCCAACCCCGGCCCGACCGGCGGCACTGGCGGCGGTACCTGCGCGGCGCTTTATGGGCAGTGTGGCGGCCAGGGGTGGACGGGGCCCAAGTGCTGCACGCAGGGGACGTGCAAGGCTGCGAGTCAGTGGTACTCGCAGTGCCTGAACTAAGATATCGGAAACGGGAAGGAGCGGTTTCGGGAAGAGGTGACCAGAGGGCTGTGAGCTGGTGACGTTTTCGTGTAAATAGCTTTCTTTTTCGGCTGCATGCCGGTAAATATATCAATCGACGTGAAATCATGCAGTATTGTCCTGTCGTTGTGTTTGGTGGCGGCCGCACGGCAGCCGGTTTCAAATTCATGACAGCCCCTGCGCGAAATGTCATTGCACTACGACTGGAGTGTACCAAACCAGCGACCTCTAATGCAGGGCTTCCATTGACTTTGGCTAAGGATTTGTCATCGCCAGTCGTATCTGGTGCTTTGTTTGGGGGACGAATTCCATGTCAGGAAATGCGGTCATGCGATGAGTCAACCGGCATGCTTGCATTCGATTCCCTAACACAGAACCTCTCACGCTCTCCATCGACTTCTCGACTTGGTTCTCTCAACTCTAAAACAATGCCTGGTTCCGGTCAACAAACATGTCGGCCCTTGATCTTATGGAGGAGCTCGAGGCAATGGCGCAGCTTGCCACGGACCACGATGCAGGGACGGAAGAAGTCGACGATATTGCAATCCAGAGATGGCAGTGGCTTTTCGGCTACTCCTACTCCGAGGCCGCGAAAAAGGCTGCAATATCACAGGGCGAACATCGGCCGAACCATTGTTTCTGATGTCCACTGTAGTACGCGCGAAAAAGCAAGCCCAAGGATACGACAAGGAGGCCTACGAACGTGCATGCCAGATTCGGGTCTCGCAACAGACACGAACCGAACATCTTGCTCCGGCAGCCAAGGACACACGTTCGAGTATCTCCTCAAGATGGAGAGCCCACTGCACAGCATCGACACAATCAAGGCAGCTGCGCGGCTCTCGGAAGAGGACGGACGTTAGCGTCCTAAAGCTCAAGGTTATTGCTGGCACCGATGATTCGCTTCCGGCAAGCTTCTGTCTCGTCGACGTCACCATGAAGTACAGCATCCAAGGGTGGCTCAGCTCAGCTCAGTCACCATTCCAGCCGACGTCTATCCCGTATTCAATAGCCGAGAAGTCATTGTCAACTACTTTCCATTGCCCACCCCTCGGGCTTGACACGACTCTGCACACAGCACCGGCTTGATTCCGATTCGGCGCTACCGTCACCCGGTCAAGACGGATATCCAATCTGGTATTTCTTTGGCGGGAGCCTGGCCGATCCTGCGGTTCTTGGGCGAGTTTTGGGTCTGGGCATGGCACAGAGCCTGTTGTGTACCGTCTCGCGAGGATCACAGGACGCGCCCTGACAGAGTGGGGTGGGAAGTACATGGTTTTGGTGGATGCTACCCAAACGTCTACTTTGGAGGGTTCTGCGTTCTTGGTTCTCACGAAAGAGCAGAAAGACGCCCTCAGGGTATATGAGACGGATAGATAAGAGGTTGTGCGCTGCGAGATCAGGATGCTGGACGACAAGACTGCGGTCAGAAGCCTGACTTCTCGGTTCATTTCTGGTTGACGGATCATGAACCGTCTGGCCCGTCTTCACAGATAGAAATCACGCGCTCAAATACCTTCTGGCAAGGCCCATCAAAAACAGCGTCGATCCACAGAAAATCCTTCAGCACAAGCCTCGTCTCCGCCCACGTCGACAACTCAAGCACCCACAGGTTCTGCCCCATCATCCCGCCCAACCATTGCTCATTCAAGCTCCAGTCCTCAAAGATCGACACGCTCGCAACAAACACACCCCAGAGAAGCAGCTTACGGAGCCCTCGTTCATCACTAGATGCACTGCCACCCGCGCGAGGCAGCTGAAGGGCATCGTGCCACGCATCCAACACGGCCCTCAATCCGTCCGCCAGCACCGCCATTTTCTTCCCAATACCCTGCAGTCTGATGAGCAGCATCTTGGCATACGCCAGCATGCACTGTCTGAGGAGCTCATGCAGGAGCACACCCGGATGCAGGTGTAACCCGCCTTCCTTGTTCCTCGGTTCCAGTCGCAGCAGCCGGTACGGAACCGACGTCGCAAGCCGATGGGCCATCTCGACAGAGATCTTTGCTCCGCGCGTCGTCGCCGCCGCCGCCTCGTTCACAAGCCTGGAGAATTCGCGCAGGTCGGCCCACACGTGCAGCAAGCGAGGGTCGGGTCGTGCGTACAAGGCCAGTGCTGCTGCGAGCTCGGGGAAGCGTGTGGCGGGTCGGCCGTGGGCGATCTGAGGAGACCAGGACATCTTCCCGTGTTGAGGGAAGCGCAGTTTGTGGCCCAGGCCCATGGCCAGGCCGAGGTCGAGGCTGCAAGGCAGAGACGTCAGAACGAAGGTATTTTGCCCACATCTGCGCAACGAGAGATTGGAATGACTTACACCCTCGCCTTGTACGCTAGCATGTTCTCCGGGCCCAGAACCCGCAAGCCGCCTCGCAGCTGGACAATCCTCTGCAGACCGTCCATGTGCTTCACGGCTGTCGCGAGGTCGCCCGCGATGACGGCAGCCATGGCTAGCGAGCAGACGACGGCCATGGTCGAGAGTTCCAGCGCCTGCTTTTCGTCATCCAAGCTCCGCTGCAGATGCCGCAGTGCCTTGGCCAGGTGCACCTGGGCTACCGTGCTGTAGGGCCGGCCGGTCGCCAGGTCGTGGAAGGCCTGCGCGGCGAAGAGGGTCGAGTGTAGGATGCCCGGGTAGTGGGTGAGGTTGGCGAAGCAGAACAGGTTGTCGTCGTGGGGGCCCTCGGCCGTCATGTCCTGCAATCCGTATGTTGCAGGTTTGACAACTGTCAATGCTAATGAGGTCAAGTATCAGAGAGCACAGTCAACTTAATCGCGTTGGTCAAGAATCGACATCGACATGAGCTGACAGGTGTCGGAACATACCGCGGTAAATGAGACCCAGCGCGTAAGGCTGCATGTCACTACCGAAACCAAAGAGGGAGAGCTCAGAGGCAATCTTGCGGGGTGTGACGAGCGTCCAGCCCACGGCTTCCATCATTCCCTGGTCGCCGACTTGCTCTGTTCTTCTAGCCTTTGAGCCTGTGCACACACCCCTGCCATCTGCCGCCTGGGGCTCCGCCGGCGCGCTGGGCCAGTTCTTGCTGTTTCTGAATTTACCTGCATTCTTGCCGCGCATCACATGGCTGCGGATGAACTTGCGTGTCTCCGGGCCTGGTTTGGCAAAGGATGTGATGATGATGAACGGGTCAGAGCCCGGATCTAACGGGGAACAATCAGCACGGGCCTTAGTCCATGATCCAAGGGCGGGGGACGAGGCCACACTCTCGGTGATGGACGGCATGCGGGAGACGTGCAAGTGCTGGGACTCATCGTGATGATCAATGACTCCGGATGTAGGGTAGGAATTGTGCGCGTGTGCGTCAGGATTTTCTTTGTCGTGGCTTTGTTGGGTAAGTCCAGCAATCGTTCGTGCTCTTTTTTGAGGAACGTCAAGTCTGTTAAACCCCACTTGATTGATTGCCAAAAGAAGAATACAACGGGAAGTTCACGAGACAAGAGAGGTTGAATTTCATCACAACCTCGGACTCTCCGCTCGGATGCAAGGATCACAAATCATCAGCTCCCGGGTTTCAGCCAGGATTTGCCAAGTCTGCGTGACCCCCACTAGATTGACTTCCTTTTTTGGGAAACAGGTCAGGGATGTCTTACATGACCCTCCAACTCTTCACGCCGGCCATTGCAGTGGCTCCGCTAGAGAACCTTTGGACGCAGCAATCATTCACGATGGCACCAGGCTTAACATGCGAAGCACTGAGGCCCGGTTGCCTCCCTGGTTTCTATAAAAGAATCGACGTCCCTCCAGCTTCGAGGAACTGAGCAAGCAGTCTCGTGTCTGAATTGGCTTGCGACAAATTTTGTCGTTTACCTGACCCTCGAAACATTTGTTATAGCATCCGCTACTTTTCCTCTGATACCTCAGCAACCCCAATACCACGATGCTCTTCTGCAGCAATTCTGTGTCTTTCAACTCCGAAACGGACATTCCACCCCTCACAGACAAAGTCATCCTTGTGACAGGAGGCAACGTCGGTCTGGGCAAGCAAGCCGTCCTCGAATATGCGCGCCACCACCCACGCCTCATCTGGCTCGCAGCCCGCAGCGTGCCAAAAGCCAACGCCGCAGTTGCCGAGATTAAAGAGCAAGTCCCCGACGCAGCGATCCGGGTCATCGAGTTGGATCTTACCTCGTTCGTCTCCATCAAACGCGCCGCAGCCACCGTCCTCGCCAGCTCTCCACGTCTCGACATCCTGATGCTCAACGCCGGTATCATGGCAGCTCCGCCGGGCCTCACAGCCGACGGCTACGAACTGCAGTTCGGCACCAACCACATGGGCCACGCCCTCCTCACCAAACTCCTGCTCCCGCTCCTCACCCAGACCGCCTCGGCCGCCTCCACCGACGTCCGGATCGTCTCCCTGTCCTCCCACGGCCACATCTCGGCCGCCAAGCCCGGAATCGACTTTGCCTCGCTCAAGACCCGCGCCGAGGCCATGGGCGCGCTCGGCCGCTACTTCCAGAGCAAGCTGGCCAACGTGCTCTGGGCGCGGCAGCTGGCGAGAGAGTGCCCGCAGCTGACCGTCGCCGCGGTGCACCCGGGCGTGGTGCAGACGCAGCTGATGGAGCGGGCGACAGGGGCGCCGTGGATCATTAGGGCGCTAACAAGAGCTGGCATGGGCTTGCTGGCTACGCTGGAGGAGGGCGTGCGCAACCAGCTTTGGGCTTCGGTTGCGCCCGGCGTGGAGAGTGGGGAGTACTATGAGCCGGTTGGGGTCAAGGGAAAGGCGAGTGTGTATGGGGTGGATGATGGGCTGGCGAGGAGGCTGTGGGAGTGGACGGAGCGTGAGCTGGAGAGGCATGTGGTTGGGGCGTAAGGGACAGAGTGTGAGCTTGGGTTGATCTCTTAGAATCGCATTTAGACATTTCCTTGATGGAATCAATCCTATAATACTGCTTGCTGCAAGCTTCCTTTTTTCGGTCAGACATATCTTTGTTTTTGAATGGCATCAACGCAAAGAGTAGGTGGGTAAGGGTTGTGACAATCATGGACGAAGGTAAGGTACCATGCCTTTGTCAGACGAGCATTTCACATCAAATCAACCAACAAGACAAGGAGACAGTTCCATTAATGCCGAACTACTACTGCTCATAACCAGACACCATGACCCTCAACATGAAACCAGCCCACGACGATGCAGACTCCTCTCCAAAAGCAACCTGCACCCCCCCCAAACTGCCCTACGAGCCAAGCCCATCCAGTGTTCCAGTAGTATCCCTCAAGTTGAACTCCAAGCAGCTTGACTGCCCAACCCAAGGAAGAAGCAAACAAACGCGAAAACGTGTGCGGATAAACACACTAGCCGCCACAATCAGGCAGGCAGGATTTCAGGGCAAAACCCCCTCAAATCACACCAGACTCGGCAGCCTCGTCCTCATCAACCGTTGTATCACCACCATCCTTCTTTCCACCATCCTCCTCCTCCGCGGCATCCTCCCTGGAGAGCATGTCCGGGTTGAGTCGCGCCTTTCCGGTAATGAGGGGAGCCGACTTGCGGGCGCGGGTGCGCTTGGAGCCTGCGGCAGCAGCCGCGTCGACCGTCTTGCTCGTTCTGGCGCGCTTCTTGGACATTGGATTGACGTCCTGGGCCTCGTCGTTGTAGTCCTCGGCCAGTTGGTTGTTGCCGCCCTTCTTGGCAGCTTTTTCCGCGGCGATCTTCTGCTTGATCATGCCCCAGGCATTTTTCACCGTGCCTGCTGCGAGGCCCAACTCGGCGCTGGCTTTGGTGTAGTCGGGCTTGATATCCTGTAATGGGGGGAGAGGAATGTCAGTTTGATGTCCTGGCGCCAGATATGGAATGCTAACTTACACCGAGATTATCAGAGGCGATGACGCATTGAGCCATGATTCTCAGCTCACGCTCAGTCAGGAAAAAAGCCTTATCGTTTTCATTAGCCAAGGCGGCCGCCTTGCTGTCGGACTTGGTAGACTTGGGAGGCATGGTTATCGCTTTGGTCTCTGATCTGCCGGCTTAGATTAGCGCTAAAGGTGAACTGCCACGAAGCTGGCGTTGGCGAGATGAGGAATGTAAACATAGAAGCATTAGGGAAAAAACAGTCATGTGAGCTTCTGGGAGAAGCTCGATTTTCAACCAAAAGTAGTGCAAAGCAATCATGACCTCGGCAACCCTGCTTGCTGGAAGCGACAACTCGCCACCCATACAAACGGCGGTGATGGTGATGATGATGACGCTGATGATGCGGTAATTACTTACCTGACTGAACAGATGAGAAGCACTAATGGGAGAAGCTAAGCTCCAGAGAATGAGAGACTCGAGGTGCGGTGTTGTGGTCGGTTCAACTCAAGTCGCTTTTGAAGGTCGGAGATGATGTGTTGGAATGAAGAAGTGTGCCGGAGGGAATGGAAATAATTTACGCTTATGGGCAAAGCCAGAACCAGCCGAAATTGTGAAGCGGGTCCAGAAAGAAGAGCAAAGTCAATGATAAGTGGTATTCACACCAACTTTATGCAGATTCTTCTATCACTAGTTATGTCTTTAGCTAGGGTCAGGTGCAAAAAAGTGGTGGCTTCAGGAATCACGGTGGACTCAGTATGAAGTGCAGCATAGATATTTTAATCTGGCATCCTAGATTATCAAACTCTCAGCACGAATGAGTCACTCAGCATCAGAATACTTCACAAATGGACTTGGGAACCATGAGAATAGCAGCGCTGCTCTCAGATCAATCAGTTCAGTCAGACCCTCCTGATCTGATCTGACTGGTTCAGCGACCCCCGATCTGATTTGAACTGGACTGAATT
>NW_026944241.1:58259-84890 GCF_033297405.1 Parathielavia appendiculata | reverse complement strand
TGATCTGACTGATCTGAAGAAATGGCCGATCTGAATCGACTGGACTAATCTGGACTGATAAATCTGATCTATAATCTGATCTTTGAGCAGCGCTGGAGAATAGATCCCCCCAGGCCCGCCTTCTCCAAAGAACCCTCATTGTCCTTCCTTTCTCAACTCTAAATAGAAGTTCTGATATTATGCCTTGCAAGTGCCATTGAAGCAAAGGCACATTTTCCCGATGTCCCATGAAAGTAATCGGTGTTCCTATATCTCAGGTCCGAGCCTCTACAATGTGCATGGACCTCGCCATTTAGTACTCTAGACGATAGTTAGATTCAGACAGGACTTTCTCACCTTCGGGTGGAATGGCTGTGGATTAAGTCTCAGAGCTGCAATTGCTAAACTACGTACTCGGACTTAGGCTGCCTTGCCGGTCAATTGACGGCGATTGCTACGCATTAGGGCGAGGAATTCCCTGGAAACAGCAATTACCACTTAACTTAAACCAGAGATTGCTGCTATGCCTATTGAAGCAGATTTAGTTAATACGTCGATAGTTAAGCGTCTTTGGACTGGTGGATATATCGGTGGACGTTTGCCAGCTACTGTGATGTGATCCGGCCCAAATTGTTCTGACGTCGGCATTTCGGTGGTTGTCGGCCGGAGTCGGGCCGTGAATCGGAATGGGAGTGGGGCCGAGGTCGGCAAACTGCCTGGCAGTTGAACTGCCCAATTAGGAAAAGTCGAACCCGTTGCTGTGATCACGATCATGCCAGCTTGAGAATGAGGACCCTGACTGGCCATGTGTGACAGTCTTACTGTAGTGCGAAGTCTCGTGTCAATGGGACTTAGCTCAGCTTGCACATCACCATTCATAATATTCTTCATTTCGTTAATCAACTTTTGTTCGACATCAAGGGCGGTGATCCTTGTCTGTGTGAAGATTCTTGTCTATGTGTGATTCGCATCGAAAATCGGCGTGCAAAAGTCAGTCTGGAAAGTGAAGCTGGCATCGCCGCATGTACCTCTGTCACCTGCCATATCCGGAACATGTTTGCAACACGACAGCTTGGCACTTTAATTGCCAATGCCGGCTGCAACAGCTCCTCTGCATCAGCATTGAGTATTCTTATCAGTAACTTCCTAATGAAGACAAGAGGAGCCGACACAAGGGCAGTTGGGGATATGCTTGTTGCCGCCTTCGGCTCTCCGTTATAAAAGCCCGCGCCACTCGCCACGACAGTGAGGGGCAGCGGACTGAAGTCATTCCCATTGACCGGCTACATTAACCAGTCAGTGAGTGTACAAGGTATTGAAATCAATTGGGAGCTGTAAATAACAACAATAATGAAGCTCACACGCATCACGCTTGCGGCCCTCCGCCTCTCGTCAACCGCCGTCGCAACCAACAACATTTTGACAGCAGACAAGTTCGAAGCCGACATTAGAACCGAAGAGTAAGTCAGAATCATCCTACCAACTCCCATGTAATCCCGCATCTGACTTTTGCGACCAGACTCCAAAACGTGCTCTGGAACCTCAACAAGATCGCCCGCGACAACGGAGGTAACCGCGCTTTCGGCGAGCCGGGGTTCAGAGCCTCGCTCGACTTTGTGCTCGAGCGCGCCCAGAAGCGCTTCGGCGACCGGTTCGACACGTTCGTCCAGCCCTTCAACCACACCTATGACAAGACACTGCGGATCAACGTGACGGGGCCGGCGGGCGAGGATGTGTTCGTCATCAGCCCCATGTACAACCCTGCCACGCCGTTGCCTGGCGGGATTACGGCGGGCTTGGTCGATACACCGGTTGATGATGAGAGAGGGTCCGGGTGCTTTGCTGAGCAGTGGGATGGGGTGGATGCGACGGGGAAGTTGGCGCTGATTAAGAGGGGGGTTTGCGCCGTCGCGGATAAGTTGAAGTTGGCCAAGGAGCATGGTGCCTTGGGTGAGTTGCTGCTGGATGCTTGCCATTAAGAGATACTTAATGCTGATTATTGAGGGAATTCAGGGGTTATATTGTACAACCAGGAGCCCGGAACAAGCATTGCCGTCCCGACACTCGGTGCAGAGACGATCGGTCAAACCGTTCCCGTTGGAATCATCCCGCTCGAGGTGGGAGAAAACTGGAGAGCCCGCCTGGCATCGAGGGCGGACGTGGTTGTTACACTGCTCGTTGACTCCATATCCGAGACGCGCGAGACGTGGAACATCATTTCCGAGACAAAACAAGGCGACCCCAACAAGGTCGTCATGCTGGGCGCACACCTCGACAGCGTGCAAAAGGGCGCAGGCATCAACGACGACGGCAGCGGCGTGGCTGCTCTGCTGGAGATCATGACCGCACTCAGGAGGTACGACGGCTTCCCGCACAAGATCCGATTCGCCTGGTGGGGAGCCGAGGAGAGCGGCCTGGTGGGCTCGCTGTACTACACGTCGCACCTCTCCGAGGCTGAGGCCGACAAGATCAAGTACTATTTCAATTACGACATGATTGGCTCGCCCCAGCCTGATTTCAGCATTGCGAGCAACAACAACAGCGGCATCGGGCCAGAGCTGTTTGAGGAATATCTTGTCTCGCAGGGCGTGCAAGTACGACATGGGTGAGTTCTAGCCTTGTCCCCAGACCATTGTCCCCCAATGCTCCTGTGCTGACGGTTCACTCGCTCCAGCGGCTTCGACACCGGCTCCGACTACGTCGGCTTCGTCAACATCGGCGTCCCTACCATCGCGCTGCACACGGGCGCCGGAGCACCCTGGGACGCCTGCTATCACCAAGCCTGCGACGATCTGGACAACATCCACTGGGAAGCTCTGACAGTCAATGCCAAAGCCGCCGCTCGGGCCCTTGTGAGGATGGCCCACTCGCTCGAGGGCGTACCGCCCCGCCAGAAGACAAGTCTCAACCTCCGCACTCGTCGTGGAGTCGCAGAGAGTTTTGCGAAGTGGGCGGCCATGGCCGAGGAGGCTAGCCACGGGCACTCGTGCTCTCATAAAGGCAAGAAGCTGCGGGTTTAAGAGGCCGGTAGAGTTGATGTCGGAAGGGTGCCACAACTGTGAGAAGAACACTTGTGCTGGGAATATCAAGGTAATGGCGGCGCTGAGATCGGTTTTCGAATGAGGACAATAATTGGTAAGTCCGTCTTGTTAGTCTCTCACGGAGCCTCAGCTCATGATTCATATCAAGGAGGACTGGAACAAGGGTTGAGCAGTTAAGCTTGGGAATCCGAGGGCCGACGTTGAATTAGATTCGCTGTTACACTGGCACAGCATGGCGTCCAGTCCTTCTTGCATAAGGGCCGCCAAGTCTTTAACACACCCTGACCTGCTCCTTCTTCTCCCTTCTCTTTGTTCGACTATTTAAGTCGCTATCAGAGTCTCTCCTCCAAGCATCTGATGTATACAGGCAGGCAGGGCCAGCTTTGGTGTAGTTGAGAGTCTGACCGCATCGTCGAGTTCTTTCGACTGTCGAGTCCTCGCGCCGCGTTGCCCGGTATCAAACATTGTAACGTTAATATCGAGTCTGCTGCGACGAGTGCAAGACGCAAACAGGAACCTCAAGGTACACACCTATGAGCTCTGCATTTGTCGACGGCAATGCAGAGGAACTCTCCGATGCCAAGGGAGGAACAAGGTAGTAGCCCGGCAGCTTCAGGCTAAATAGCACGTGGCGAGCGAAGTGCAAGAAGATTCAAGCAGTCCAGAACAGCTGGCCTTGCCGGGATTAAGGGGCTCGCTAGCGGGCGGCAACGGTGCGGGTGGGTTCTGCAACGCCCGGGTTCGTGGAAATCTTGAGGCTTTGGCGGCGTCTTGGCTTCCGAATCCGAACTTACACGGAAGTTGCTCCGAGCAAAACCGGGTCGAGTCGCCGCCTGGGTGCCAGTCGATATCCACCAAGGACCCCCAAATCCCCCACAGCTGGCTTGGCAACGATGGGCTCCATGCCCCGATGCAACCGTCCTCCACGGCATCGAAGCTTCCATGGAAACGCAAGCCGCCGCCTCGAGCACGTCGGCTGGGTGAATCCACTGCGCCAACGACAAGTCTCCCCGTGGGGATGACGAGCCGGCGATCCAGGACCCCGATCAGGGGTATCTGGGCCATCCTCTGAAATACAAAAGGGCTCCTACCCTGCCTCGACCAGATAACCCGGTTCCTGCCCACCGCCGTCACACTCGCAGCCCCTCCCTCGTCGGTGTCATCCACCCTCCAGGTCAAACACGATGCACTCCAAGTCTGTCCTGGCGGCGCTTCTGGCGCCAGCCGCCGTCTCGGCCCAGCTAAACGACCTCGCCGTCCGTGCCGGTCTCAAGTACTTCGGTACCGCCCTCCGCGAAGGCGCCATCAACAGCGATGCCCAGTACGCTGCCATCCTCGGCGACAAGAGGGAGTTCGGCCAGCTCGTGCCAGAGAATGGCCAGAAGTGGGAGAGCACCGAGCCGACCCGGGGCCAGTTCACCTACACCCAGGGCGACATCACGACCAACACGGCCAAGAAGAACGGCCAGGGCGTGAGGTGCCACACGCTGGTCTGGTACTCGCAGCTGCCCAGCTGGGTTCGTCATCCTGTGCCCTGAGTCCTCTTGTCGTCGATTGTAGATAACCGAGCATTGACTGTGTGTTCAAACCAGGTTCGTGATGGCTCGTGGACCAAGGCCACGCTCACCGAGGTCATGGAGACGCACATCAACAACGTCATGGGCCACTACATTGGCCAGTGCTATGCCTGGGACGTGGTGAACGAGGCCGTTGGCGATGACGGCAACTGGCGCCCCAACGTCTTCCTCAGCACCTTCGGCACCGACTACATTCCCCTCTCCTTCAACCTGGCCAAGAAGGCCGACCCCAATACCAAGCTGTAAGAATGGCGACGTCCTTTGCTCTGCTTCCCAGTTCTGACAGGCCGCCAGGTACTACAACGACTACAACCTCGAGTACAACGGCGCCAAGACGGAC
Organism: Parathielavia appendiculata; assembly: GCF_033297405.1. Classification (NCBI taxonomy): domain Eukaryota; kingdom Fungi; phylum Ascomycota; class Sordariomycetes; order Sordariales; family Chaetomiaceae; genus Parathielavia; species Parathielavia appendiculata. The sequence goes on along the minus strand of NW_026944241.1, from coordinate 79,953 downwards.
CGGACCGTCGAGCTCGTCAAGCTGGTCCAGGCCGCGGGCGCGCCCATCGACGGCGTCGGTTTCCAGGGCCATCTCATCGTCGGCAGCACCCCGAGCCGCAGCAACCTGGCGACGACCCTCCGACGCTTTACGGCGCTCGGCGTCGAGGTCGCCTACACGGAGCTCGACATCCGGCACTCGTCCCTGCCGGCCTCGTCATCGGCGCAGGTCACACAAGCCAACGACTTCGCCAACGTCGTCGGCTCGTGCCTTGACGTGGCTGGCTGTGTCGGCGTCACCGTCTGGTCTTTCACGGACAAGTACTCGTGGATCCCCGAGACTTTCCCCGGCCAGGGCGACGCCCTCATCTACGACAAGAATTTCAACAAGAAGGCCGCCTGGACCTCCATCTCGTCCGTCCTGGCCGCCAAGGCCACCGGCGTGCCGCCCGTCTCGTCCACATCGACGTCGACGTCTACGTCCACATCCACTCTGACCACCATCACCACCACCCGCGTCCCGTCGTCGACGGTTACCTCCACCAGGACCACCTCGGCCGCGCCCTCGTCTACCTCCTCCGCCAGCGGCGCCGAGCAGACTCGCTGGGGACAGTGTGGGGGCCGTTACTGGACGGGCCCGACTAAGTGCCAGAGCCCCTGGACGTGCCAGGTGCAGCACGAGTGGTACTCGCAGTGCCTGTAAAATTTCCTAACCGGCTTGCGGGAACTCGGGTTCCGGAGGGTAGTGCAGTGCAGAGCGGGTGGATGGTGCTGCTGTGGGGGTGATGTGCTCTGGGTTTGCCGAGGAGTACCAAGATACTCAAGGTGTTGTTGATCTTTCTGCTGTAGATATTCGAGGTGCCCTTTTCGGTATCAGCTGTAAATAAGATGCAGTGTACATATTGCCATGGCTTGTCCTTCCACAATGTGACCTCGTCTGTGGTTGTGCTGTTTGGCCTGAAAATCTGCAGCCAAGACGCTGCGGAGCTCAATCTGCTAAGTCGATAGTAAGCAATTCTGGCCTACTGCATTGTTCGACTCTCCAAAACAAAGCAATTTTTAGATCCGAGAAAACCTTGAAGCGCCTTGAAGGTGTGGATGCCGGACTCGGGCTGCCACTCCGATCCCTCCAAACGGCCATTGTCGCGTGCCAAGAAGAAGGTTAGTATGAAGTCAAACTCAGGGGAACACATCCCGCGCCGTCCCATGACATCATCAACTACTTCCCCAGACCCCGCCGGAAGGTCGTGAATCTGTACACGTGTAGATGGAGTCGGCTCGTACTCAATCCCAAAGCAACCACTCATAGGCCCTCGATTTCCAAAACCATGACGCGAGGTATACATCTTCCATCGGACCTGGCCTTTGTGTGCGGCACAATACACCCGATCCAAGGCGGCCCATTGAAACCCATCATGCTGTCGTAATCGTTCCCTGAGAGCAGGTAGTACAAATACACCCCCTCAAAGTGAGATTGAAACTTTGTTGTGCCCTTCCACCAACGTCCAATACCAGACCACCCCGTCCTTTGTGATCACTGCCTCTCTAGAACTCAACTCCTCCCGACTTGAGCAACCCCACAGCATCCAGTCCCAATGTATCGTCTCCAATCATCTCCCATCGCTGCCCAACCACTCAGGCACATCTTTGCCAGGACCCTCGCACGCCCGGCGTTTGCATCGGGCTTCCGTTTCCAGTCTACCGAGACCCGGCAGCAGAGCAACCCCACGGGTGCCGCCATGCCAACCAGCGCAGCCACCCGAGTGTCGGACCGCATCAAGCACGACCACCGGGAGCTGGAGGAGTACTACACCAACATCAAGAAGGCCCAGCGCGACGACGAAAAGATACAATGGCAGAACCAGTTCGTCTGGGAGCTGGCGCGGCACTCCATCGCCGAGGAGATCGTCGTGTACCCTGCCTTTGAGAAGCACATTCCCGACGGGGTGAGGTTGGCCGAGAAGGACCGCGCCGAGCACCAGCAGGTACGCGTTTTGCCCCAACTCTCTTTGCTCCCTCGATTCTGATCAATAAACGGTAAATGTGGCGTTGGTCCAGGTCAAAGAGAAGCTCTACGAATTCCAATCCATGAACCCCTCGGCCCCGACCTTCGAGCAGACCATCGACTCGCTCTGGGAGACGCTGGCACAGCACATCAAGGAGGAGGAGCGCGACGACCTGCCGGCGCTGGAGAAGGCCCTCGACGACGACGCGTCGGGCGCGCTGGCCCGTAGCTTCGACCGCACCAAGCTTTTTGTGCCCACGCGCAGCCACCCGGCCGCGCCGGATCGCCCGCCGTACGAGACGGCTGCGGGGCTCCTGGCGACGCCCCTGGATAAGCTGATGGACATGTTTCGGAAGTTTCCCGAGGGGAAGTAGGAGTAGGAGCATTTTGTCGTCTGGTCGTTATTGTTGATGATTCTTTGTATGGGGATAGGTTGGTGCGAATTGAAAGTTCTGTCTCGATCTCGTGTGTGGTGGTACAGGGTCGTTCTTAGTTCGTGGGGCCCGGCGTTGGGGCAGGCAATGAAAAGCAGTGAAACGAAGATTGCCCACATCATCCATTCCCGAAGTTGCACAAATTGAAGGTGACACCGTTGCCAGCTCCTTGGGACGTTGACCGAGGCCGGGTCGGGCGAGCGTGTGACGGCACATGCCGATGACAGTGTATCCCAGGCACAGGTAGGAACCGAGCGAGCGTCCCGTCACGCAACCGTACTGGTACCAACATCAACCTATGGCAGCATGCCCGGTGATCCATCCCAGCGCCCAAGCCGAGTGGCGCTTCCACGGCCCAGCCATGGTTCGCGAGATGTCACGGATCACGCCCGGTGCCCAGCCCCGCATGAACCAATACCCTTGCAGCTCCGCCGCGTGGAACACGACGCAGTAGTACGACAATAGGGCCAAGGCAGCCTGGTTCCTCTGGCGCAGCAGCGGTATCAGATCGTCCGACATATGGATCGGCCAGGCGGCGACCACGTGATATTCCGGCCCTGCCGACTTCCCAAGGGCCTCGCGGATGGCCGTCACCATGCGGTAGGCGTCGGCGTGGACGGTGGCACGCACATGGGCATCGGGCTCTGTCTCGGCAATCTCGACCAAAAAGTCGCCCACGGCGAGGACGACTCGATCCAAGGCGGGATTGAGCTGGTCTGGGCAGGCGTGCAGGACAAAGAGCTCCGAGAGCGGCCCTGAGCGCAGCAGCTCTTTTGACGAGTCCAGGACGCTGCCCATACCCTTGACTAGCATCAGCACATCCACGAGATCGTCCACCGTAGGACCATCCGCGGAGGGTTTGGTTGAGGACGACGCGGCAAGTGACCCGATGAAGAGCAGCGACGAAGAGACGAACAGAGCGTGGCAGTTGGCGGGCGAGATGTCGGACAGGGCGACGCGCATGAGCCGGATGCCGGCGTTTTGATGGTGCGAGGCGCGGAGGGCGTATGCTTGGCGACTTTGGGGATGCAGATAGGCCAGGTGGTACGATGCGATGGCCAGGATTTGATGCAGCAGGAAGACGTGGACAAAGGCCTGCTTGGGTACCTCGATCTGCCACATCCGGTTCGTCTCGGTTCGCGAGCGGTCGATCATGAAGGTCGGATACGTGCACGTGGTGAAGTGGTGGAGCAGCTCCAGGTCAAAGACCCAGTCTGCCGTGTCCTCTTCCGGCGGGCCGGTCACAAACTTGGCGAGGTACGGAAATGGATCTGGGGTGGTTGCTAGTGGGGAACCGGTCATGGTGAGGGCCGACCCGTGCGGGGAAGGTTCGGCTTCCGGGCCATGGAGATCTCCCGGTGGGACGGTAATGGAAGGAGGGGGTTGGAATGGGGGGTTATCGCTAGGCTTGGGGTTGATGCTTCTGGGCCGGCTTCTTCGGGACGGTGCTAGGTGTGACTGTGGGCCCGGCGACGGGCCCGGCGATGGGATGCCCGCATGATTAGCGGAGCTAGCGGGGGACGGAGAGTTGGCATTGTTGGGGTCAGTTGACAATGAAAGGCTGCATTCGACGCCATGGCGGACACAGGCTTTGCAGGACGGCTTTGTTTCATCGCACTGTCAAGTGTGTGTCAACCAGCCACGAGTTTCACTGGCCGAGGTATGTTCGATACCTCAGGCGACAGGCCAACGGATTCCAAGCACAACCCTCAAATTTGAGGTGCATTTCTGGTAGAGGACGGGCAGAACGGGCCGACATACCTTGACTCTGCGCTGCTTGCATCTCAGGCAGCCGGTGCGCGACTTTGTGTAGCCCAGGCGTAAGCGCGCCATCAGAGCGCGCTCGTGGCAAACTCCATCAGCGATTTGTGGGATGAATGCGAAAGCGAGAATGGGAGCCCGAAAGACGTTTCACTTGTCAGCGGTCCGAGGACTTTGAAGTTGTGGGGCCCTTCGGTGGAGCCGGCCCTAGCTCAAAGCCTGAAAGCCAGCAATGCCGTCAGGAAGCTGTTTTGAGTGCAAGCCATCCGTTTGTCACTGCCGGTGAAAGGGAAAAAACAGATTTTTTGAGAATCCACCTCAATCAAAGACGATACCGCATCTCGGAATTCTGTGATGCGATAATAGATCTGCTCGAGATTGGGTGTGGTTGGTCAGTCTCCATGATTGACTCACATGTGCAACAGTGCGACGCTCGAGCAATGTTAACCCTAACCCACATTTTGCAGCCCCAAATCTGCCCACGTCGCGAGCCCATCAAACCAGAACTGCTAGCAGCCATGATGCAGTGGAACACAGGTCTCGTGTGTTAGGTCTCATCGCGGATCCGGCTTCCCATTACAGCAGCAGACGGAGATTATCATCAGAATTGCACCGCCTCGTGCTTTGCTACAATAACCCATCTAAGACGCGAAGATGTTCCCGAATCCCCGATCGGCACTTGGCTCGACTTGGTCCCCGCTTGCAATCGGCAGCGATGCGGCGATGCGGTGATGCCTGGACTCCCCTTCGGTTACCATTCATTCGCCATCTTGAATCCTGGAGAGTCGAACCTACCCGCGTTCTGAATCCATGGGTTATCTGATGTCCCAGGCAAACACGGCCTCTGAGCTTAAGCCGATTGGAAGGATTCAAGACGGGATCGCTTTCCATCGTCCCAGGTCCAAAGGCCCCACCGGGCTTGCTGACAGAACAATATCTTGGCGAAGAGAATGATTCCTCGACGATAGCGGAGTACATACACCACAGTGTATACTGCCTGTCTCGAGACAGCAGGGAATAACTTGCTCTCATCCCGTGCCGCCTGTCGCATCAGGCCCAGCCAATGCCTCCAGACAGTTACACAACATCAGGCACCAGAATACCACACACTCGGTCCAGACCGCATCATGGCCAACCTGCAAATGGTTTACGAGACTGTCAGCGCCCAGCTGGCGGTCCTTTCCCAGGCAAGTTTTCCCATCGCAGGCCAGGATTGGGCAGCGACGAGAAGCGGAGGTAGGCATATCTGTTCCGAGCGGCTGACTTGTACCTCGAGGGAGTAAAAGAAGGTCAGTTGAGCCGACTCCGGTCATGTCCACAGGGATTCTAAAGTCTTCGGCAGTTCAAGGACAGAGTGTTCAGGAGCGTCACCACGAATAGTATGGTTCAGATCGTTCCTCTTCTGGCAGACAGCCGCTGACCTTGTTCATCACCAACAATTCATTGTTATCGTCGTGCCGCCCAAGGTCCTGGGCGAGTTTCAAAAACTCCTTGAAGATGTTGTCAGCTACGACAATCCCTTTGAACAGACACTGCATGCCAAGTACATTGGAGTCATGACCGCGATCGGCTAGACCATAATTCTTCACACGATTGAGTCCAACCTCACGCCTGCCCTGGCTCGTCTCACCCCCCTCATCGTCGAGGAGGTCAAGGCGTCGATTCGTGACGCACTGCCACCGTGCAACGACTGGACGCCTATCAACATTAATCACGCGTCGCTCCGCATCGTGGCCCAGGTTCCCGGCCGTATTTTCATTGGTGCTGAGCTCAGCCGCTCCGGGGAGTACCTGGACGCTGCCGTCAACTACACCGTCGAGGTGATGGAAGCCGTTCGCGCTCTCGACACAGTGCACCCCTGCCTGCGCCCGTTTCTGGGCTGGCGGTCGCCTGAGGTAGAGAAGCTAGACAGCGCCTGGCGCTGGCAGACGAGTTGCTGCGCCCCGTCGTTGCCGCCCACCGGCGTATGGAGGGCAGCGAAAAGCCAGACGACATGCTGCAGTGGCTCATGAACGGACAAGACAGGTTCAATCATTACACGACCGAGGAACTGGCAAGGATACAACTGGGTAAGTTATAGTCTAATCTTCGTGGCCGTTCACACCACGGGTGTCACCTTGACCAATGCGTACGCGCTGCCTGCCATTTCTTCCTCCTGCGACCGCAATGCTAACTATGCCCAGTTCTTACAACTTCGCAGCCTACCCGCAACATTCCCCGAACTTCGCGACGAAATCCGGCCCGTTCTGGCCGAGCATAAAGACGTCCTTAACAACTCGACGCTGCAGGCCATGAAGAAGGTCGACAACTTCCTCAAGGAGACGACGCGACTGCAACTCTTTGGCTTCGACGCCATGCAGCGTCAGGTCAACAAGACGTTCACCTTGTCCAACGGCCAGGTCATCCCGGCTGGCGTGGTCGTCCAGGTTTCTTCAGCAACCATCAGCCGGGACGCCGACATCTTCCCGAACCCTGACAAGCTCGATCCCTGGCGCTTCTTCCGGTTGCGGGAGGAGGCCCGGGCGCGGGCGCTGTCGAGGCCAATACCCGGCACCAATCCGTTTCCCGCAATACGGACATCATGACAGTACGTGCACCTCCATGTCCGGTCAAGGTTGACATCTGTTCGGGAGATGTTGAGGTATCGCTTGGCTGACAAGTCGCACAATACGGCTTTGGACAGCGTGCTTGCCCCGGTCGTTTCTTCGCTGTCAATGAAATCAGGATGATTGTGCCCAGTCTGTTCCTGAATTACGACATCAGGTTGCCCGAAGGAGTTCAGGAGAGGTACCCGAATCTCTCGTTCGGGCCAACGCTACACCCCATACGCCGGAGACCATGTGCCGGGATCACATGCTAAATCCACTTACAGTGCATCCCCGATCCGACGAAGCAAGTACTCTTCAAGCGTCGAATAAGTTTCGATGCAGGGACGAAATAATGGTCAGCGCTAATAGCACAGATGGGGTTAGACTTCAGGTCTGGAAAATGATTAGGATGCTGCCCGAGACGGCACCCCCGAAGAGCTATGTACAATACAAACACAAGTTGCACTCGAGACATTCCGCAACCTGCCACTGCCACAGTTCTTGCGCAACCAACCCCACTTTCAATAATCCGTACTGCAATGCATGGTACGCTAGCGGCTGTGCTGAGTCGGAAAGCGTTGCGCTCCGCCCCAATGTTGCTCAGCTTCTTGAGCTCCGTGGACCCCGCCCGCACAATTTGTTATCTTCATCACAACACCCCAGCAATTGTGAAGGACACGGCCCATACCGTGTCGGATATCGCGCACTGAACCACCGATGGCGACAATACTTAGTCCCCAAGACTCTTACGCCCAATGGAAAACCTCCACGGTGCTTTCTGGCCTCGGCCAATGCCTGGTGCCTCTCTCGGGCGCAAACAAGGACGCACTGCTCTCAGAAGCCACACAGCTTACTCACAGCGAGGCAAGCCGAACACGTGCAGCCACCATCCTCGCTCGTTTGAAGGAGCTTAATGGGGAAGTCGTGCAACAGTTCCACCCCAAACTGGACGCCCTGTCCGACCTCAGGTTTCGGATGGTGTGTCCCGCGGAGAACAATACGCAATCACCTGCCAGCGGTATCCCGTCCTATGTCGCGATCAGCTACTGCTGGCACTACCATCAGTGGCCTCTGGCTAAGGCCGCAACGCCAGTCCTTTCAGGCTGGGAAGTCTCAGAACCGATGGTGAAGGCCGTAATGGACCTTTGCGAGGCCGGCGAGGGCGTCTGGATCGACAAGCTTTGCATCAACCAAGATGACCCGGCGGACAAGACAGCCCACATTGGTGTCATGGATGCCATTTATCGCTCCGCCCGTCGCATCGTCATCTTGCTAGAAGACGTTCAATTCGACAAAGCTGAGGAGGAGGCCGGCTTGGCTTACCAGGGGTTTTACGAAGATCTCTGCCGCATGGTCAATGAGGCTGGTCTGGAAGGCGAGGCGAAGGCCATGCTCGTCAGCGGGTACATTCCGTATCGCGAGAAAGAATTGCGAGACAGGGGCATGGGACACGTCCTGGCCCCGGCCAAGTCCTTCGTCATGAAGGTTCTCGCGGCTCGGTGGTTTCAGCGAGGATGGTGCGCCCACGAGTCTCGCATGGCCAAACATCTCAAGACCAACAACCCCCTCTTCTTGTGCTTTGGGGCGGATAATCGGGTCCTCTCATTTGAGTTCCGATTCATCCACTACTTGGGCTTCTACCTTACCAACCTGGAGCCACTAGAACAACTTCTTTACGAGCGGCGGATGAACCATATGCCGGGTCCTGGACTGAAGACACTGCAACAGCTCACATGGCGCATCCAGATGCTCATGCCCGACGGCCGCGCCACCGTTTCGGCCATGCAGCACCTTATCAGCGTACTCTCGTTTGGCATCCTGAAGAAAGGGGACCTCATTTCCATCGCCCTCAATACTGCTGGCATCCCGCTCTATTTCGACGGTGGTGATGTCCGCCATGTGGAAGAGGTCATCTGGTTGTTCACGCTGCTGGTACTCGCCGCCAACGATCTTGTTCCCCTAATCGCGGCTGGCCCAAGACTCCGAATTCCCTCACTCGGACAAGATATCCTCTCATGGGCAATCCATCCGAATCAGCCGCTGGTCGATGACCAGTTCGAAAACCCGCTCCCTGGGTCCATCACAGCCGTCACTCCAGAGTACATTGAGCTGGATCTCCTCGTCTTTGAATCCCTTCCCAAGCCAGCCTCCCCAGAATCCCAAGCCAAAGCCACGCGCCTCATCGCCGAGCACAACCTGGACGCCATCGCCGACGAGCTCTTCTCCGCCTTCTCCGACACCACTCAATCCACCATCCGCACTGGTGTCGACGCCATGCTTAGCATCAGGCCGACCTCCCGTCCACTCCAAAACCTCCGGCACCTCTACCTCTCCCTCGCGCTGGACAACGGCCTCGACTGGCTCCTCGCTTTCCCCTCAACAATGCTTCAGACGACGAGCACATCAGCTTGGATGTTCGAACCGCTCGGCGACCAAACCCACCCCAGTCTCATCCCGGCTGTGCACTCTCTTCTCGCACTGTTTAACTCCACCCCTCCCCCTCCATCCAACACCGACAACAATAACACATCCGAGTCACAGCCAAGACAATCAACTCACCCTGTCGTTACTCCAGAACAGCTCGAAACCCTCAACCGCGCCCTCACAACCCTCCTCGACCCCCGCCTCCTCCTCTTCACCCCCAACCCGCGTCGCCTCCCGCTCTCCTTAGCCCTAGGCACCGCCGCCCTCACACCGGCCGCCAGCAACAGGTCCTACATTGCCGTGCCCGCCTGCTTGGCACATCTCCCGGGACACTTTGAACGCGCCTGGGTGATCGAGCCGTTTAATCCCCCCGTCGACGGCGTTGAGGCTGCTGCTTCTGCCGCCCGGGCCACGTCCCGCGACAACAAAGAAGAACTGCCGCGGGCCGACGAGATCACTGTTGTCAAGGACGGGGTAGTCCCAGAGGAAGGTCTGCAGATGATTGAGGATGTCGTGCCGGTGCTGAGCTCGGATTATGCGGATCGGCGGGCGCCAATGAGGGATGATGAAGGGCGGGGGATGTGGAGGGTGAGGAGGAGGCAGACGCTGTTTGGGTGTTCTCCTGGTGGGTTGGAAGTGTGGACAGAGGATGGGAGAGGGGTGCTGGAGCGGGGCGCGGAGGCGTTGGGCGGTGGGGAGGGGTTGGTGTTGTTAAGGCGGCAGAGGGTGTATGGGGCGGAGGAGTATCAGTGGGGGCGTATGCTAGAAGAGATGCAGAAGGTGATGTCTTTGGATGGGGTGGAGGGGGAGGGAGTTGGGGATGCGAGGTGAGGGGGTTATGTTGTCTGGAGCAAACATACTAGTACTATCCCATAGTAGAAGTCATCCTCAGCATATCTCTTCCCTCAAACCATTTCACCCTCGCTTAGCCTTACCATGGCCACAATAGCGTTTGCTTCTTGTGAAACCACGGTTCTCCTCCAATTCGAGCGAGTCTCGTCCAGCCCTGCCGATGAAGTTATGCTCCAGCTGCTAGACTAATCTGTCCGCTCTTGTTTAATGTTACCAAGGGGAGCGCAAGGACAGTTGCGAGCCAACTCCTTTGCCAAGGCGACCGCTTTTCTCATCAGCTTCAAACTTTGAAATCATGGTCGCTTGCACTCTGGCCCAAGGATATGTAATCCTGGTGCGGATGAAGATCAGTAATCGAAGCTCTAGACCGGGCAAAATTCTTCCGTGGGACATCAAAGCAGCGAGTCCGAGGATGAGTAAACTGACGCAAGCAGAGGACACATGTTGCAGTTTCAAGATGGCAGATAAAGGATGTGCTTTAAAAAGCAGTTATGCCATTCAACACTATCAAGTACTCTTCCATCACCTGCCCCAAACACTAGGTAGACATCTCAACCTCAGCGAATAACGCTCTCCCAGAATCATCCACCGTCAAAACTGCATACCCACAGACCAGATACCAAAGATGTCGACTCACCAAACCGCCAGAACTCTCCACGCCACTGCCCCCTCCGGCACATACTTCGCTTACCGCCGGCTCGGCACCCACCCAGGCACGCCCCTCCTGATTCTGACCCATTTCCGCGGCGTCATGGACAAGTATGACCCGCAGCTCATCAACACGCTCGCCCAGCACCGGCGCATCATCCTAGTCGACTACGCGGGCGTCGGCCTCAGCACGGGAACCGTGGCGAGCAGCGTGCGGCAGTCGGCCGACGACATCCTCACCTTCCTGTCCCTTATCGGCGAGCGCGAGGTTGATATCCTCGGTTTCAGTCTCGGCGGGACGGTCGCGCAGCTTGTAGCGCTGAACGCCGACCCTGCTCTGCTCAAAGTGCGGAAGCTGATTCTGGCGGGGACGACGCCCAGTATGGGAGAGGGTGTGCGCAGATCGCCAAATGCGGATGTCTTTGAGGTGGCGGGTGCTAAAGAGGTGACGATTGAGACGTTTAAGAGGCTGTTCTTTCTGGCCAACGCGGAGGGGGTTGCTGCGGCCGAACAGTGGTGGGCGCGGATCCATGAGCGGTCTGTTGCGACGTCGGGCGAGGAGCCGGCTACGTGGTTGAGCCAGAGCTATGCCGATGGCGCGGTGGGTGTCAAGGCGCAGTCGCAGCAGCTGGGAACTTGGATGACGCCGGAAGGGTCTCAGGGAGCGGAGGGCTCGTTTGAGCGGTTGAAGGGACTGAATATTCCGGTGTTGGTGGTGAATGGACATGTGAGTCTTCAAGTTTGCGTCTGTGATCGTTCCTTGTGGAAGTGAAGGCGACTGACAGAGTCCCAAGGACGACTACATGGTCCCTACCGTCAACAGCTGGACCATGCAACAGCAGCTCCCGAATGCAGAGCTGCTCATTTATCCCAACAGCTCGCATGGCGCCATCTTCCAGTATGCCTCGTACTTTGTGCAGCACGCTCTAGCGTTTCTGAGCTCTTAGGCTGCCCCTGAAGGAAGGGTCCCTCTCCCAGCCAGAGTATGAAAGAGGATTCTGAAAAGATGGAAACGAAAGTGCCTGGAGTGGATGGCGACGTAGTCGGCGGCAGTGTGACGGGAATACTGGCCGGAGCTTTGCGCGCGGATTGATTTCAGAAGTAACAGGCCTACTTGAATCTCGATTCGGAGTAATTTAATATGAACAATCCTCCAGAAAAACTCGCAACTCGGGACAGGATTTGGGGATGTTGAAGATCGAGGGACGAGAATGGATGACGTCCAGACCCTGATCTACCCTTGTCCCAAGATGTTCTAAGCCACACTGCTTCTTGTCTGGGTTGGGTGCGGTCCTTTCAAGCTGCCTGGGAGATACGTCGCTATTGATGGATCGATGAGGTACAGTGTGTTTTCTTGCAGCAAGAAGTCGTCGCGTGTGGAGCCGTAGGAGGAGGCGGAGCTGACCTTGGGATGTTCATGGCATAGGATACTTGGCCACGATTGACGTTAGCCTCGCTGTGCTGCATGGAAATGTGTTGAACCTAGAGATGAGCAAAAGGGAGTAGACTGGAGTAGGGGTAGCAATGAACATGGGCATACTGTGAGTGCTCGAGGTTGGCGGGCCAAGGTTGTGGCAGTCCTCGAGTAAGGATCACGCTCCTGTCAGCGCTGTGGCGACAGCCGCACCTAAGGTAGCAACAATCTCGCGGGTCAACGGCCATGATTCCAGTGAGCGCGAACCGTTCCGCAATGGTGTTCTGTCGCATTGCTGACTTTGACGCTAAGAATCCGCTGTGTGCGCCACGGCCGCCTCAGTTCCCATCCTCCGACCACTGGGCGCGGGGTGGTCATAAGGCTCACCAGGCTACCGGACAGGTTATGTGACCGGTAGGACCACATCCGAACAAGAGAGGTCGTTAAGTTGAATGGCACAAACACCTCCATAGGGCCCCAGGACCACCGCGTAGCTTGCCAACAGGGCAGAAGAAGGATGCTGGACTGTGAAGCGAGGAGTAGGCGCTGGCCTCGGGCGACGCCAACATCGATTCTGATGACATACCGGCAGCGCGATAAAGAGTCAAGAAGGCCCACATCTATGCTGCATCTGTTGGCTTCCAACCCCGACGAACAAATGGACGAGTCAAGGAAAACAACGGCGTGACCGTAAGGCGCATGTCTGTGCCTCAACGGCAAGCTGGACCAAGAATACCCCGAAGTCGCCCTGCACCAACAAGACTCTACGGACAGAGGCCGCGTTATCCCGTCGATGTAATTTTGGTTTGCGACCTCGACAATTTCGGCTTGACGCATTCTGCGGTCATCGTACGTCAAGACATGGCCGAGGTGCTTGACTTTGTCAAGGCGGGCATTAGTGATGGGAGCAATGGATGGTGCGTACGACATCCCTGTTTTGCCAGCAAGACAACTCCAACAAATGTCGGGGCTGGGGAGATGCAAGTAGTCTCCGCCTTTGCCGTGGACCTCGTCGATCTAGTCCGGTTGGGTTGGTCTCACTTCTTTCGGCGCTGTCCCTGGTCTTCCTCCTAGTCTTCTTCCCGGTCGTCTTCCTGATTGTCATACTCGTCGTTTCCCAGTGTCCGTCTTCATTTTGAAGACAGCCGTCTCTTCCACATTACTCTCCCTTTGTCCGTCTTTCCCATACCCACCGCCCCTTCTCGCCTCCCGGCTCAACATTTTAACAAAAGTGACGCTTGTAGTCAACCCCAACTCCGTCGCCCAAACCAATCCGCCTCGCCAGACTTGAGAATTTGGACGTGGGCAACCTCGTCCTGTATATCCTCTGCTATCTGAACGTTAAAGCGTCACATTTCCGGGCATCCTCAGGGCTGGGGCCGCCGGGAGTCGCCGGGAAGTTGCCGAGTTCGAGGTCCGTGGATAGATGAGTATTGCCAGGGCGTTCTGAGGATATGAAAAAGGGAGACGAAGCTAAGTACGAAGTCGGATTCAAGCAAATGCTGAGGGAAGATCGTATGCGCGGGGAAGGAGAACATGTCATAGGCAGGGCGTTTGACTCTTTAGGTGGGGGGCTGTCGGTGAAGGTTCGGTAGACTTGGTGTCACTGATGTGTATGGTGGAGCTCCTGCTTGACACCTGGGTCTTGATCCTGGAAGTCCTTCAGTGTGTGTGTCATGTGAAACTGCCTTGGTGTGAAGTACCTCCCGTTCCGCGTCCCCTTCACTCTGAACTGATGCCAAATGTCGTCTAGTCGTCAAAGTGAGATTGCACGTGGTGCGTCAAGGCTGCGGCGTCGCCTCTGAAATCGCCACAGACGGGACAGGTTGACGCCTCGAGCTCAGGCGGCTGGTTGGGCTGAGACGTTTGAGAATGTCTCAGCATGGAGCCTGCGTCATCCGCCGCATCACTTGGCGCCCCTGTCGTCGCGTTCCCTGCATTCTTTCCCTTTCCGCGCTTCTTGGCCGGCTTGATGTAAGCATCTAAGCCGATGGCCTGCGTCGATGGGGGTTGCTCTTCGCGTGCGTCTCGCTGCATCCAGCCACCACGGTGTCGTCTCCTTTCGCCCACCGTTGCGGCATCTCCCTGTCCAACACCGGCAGTCCTCTCGGTGCTGACGGATTGGCCCTGAGAACCCTCAGGCGTCGGCTCAGTGGGTCCCGCCATGCTCTGGACTCGGCCCACCCTGCCATCTGTCAGCCGCACCTTTATGCCGCGAGGATGATTGCCTCGGGTCAACAGCTGCAACACGGCGCCTTGGACTGTGCGGCCCGTTGGCTGGTCGGCTTTGAGAACGATGTTGACTAGCGCCCCTGGCACAACATCTTTTGTTGTTGGGACACTGGGCATTTTTCAGATCCTTGTCTCGTCAATGATGTGGGAGGATGAAATTGATCCGGGACTCTCGCAAGCCTCAGCAAGCGAGCGGAAGAAAGAAGTGGGGGTGCATACGAAGTCGATACGACATAACTACTTTAGTACTAGCGTACTTACTACATTTACGCCCTCGATGCTCATTATTCAAATGCTTTACTACATCAAACCTCTAGACTTATATAATAAAGGGTACCCATCAGTAGGAAGCGTTATATTTAACCACTACTTAAACCACACAGCACAGCTGTGAGATACAAGTGGCATCAATGCCAGGCACTGGGCTCTGCAAATGCCGACTCAATTCTGCTAATCAAAGCTAAGTGAAAAAAAGAGGGAGAGTATACAGGATGCGCGTCTGCGACGCGAGAAAGATAAGAGGGCGCGCACAGGCCACCTGCCGATGACCCACCGAAGAGAGCATTCGTCCTCAACCTTAGAAGTGAGCTCCGAGTTCGAATTGGCTTAGTGCGCTCGCGAGGCTGAAGGAGTAGCTGCGGAGCCCCTTCGCGCTTTAGATGCCAGTGCGAATAGAAGTAGTCGAAAAGAAGATGCTCGCCTCGACGAACGTCTAATATATATATGCATAAGAGCCTGTAGACTTGAGAGAAAGTGCATATACAAATGTGATGTCGGCGGGCGTGGGGAGGTGGCCGCGTTAGATGCATTTTTGTAGTGACTAATATAGTTGCTATGCGATGACTAAGCGACACGGACCCGTCTCTCTAGTGGGAGCCGAACTCCTCACAGACCCCCTCACGGGTCCGGCTCCCACCAGACCGGGGTCTGGTGGGAGCCGGACCCGTGAGGGGGTCTGTGAGGAGTTCCCTTCCTTCCCCCCTGTTCCTTCTCTGCCGGGAACGGTTGACAAACTCATAGCCGCTGCACTGGGCTAAGTACAGTACTACAAACTCTCCGGCAATCAATGACATGATTACCTGTGTGTCAAAGCAAAGCGAATTATTCCAAAGGGGGTGAAAGAATTTGTCAAGTCGTTTAGTAATAAAACGGTCCAGTTTCTGAAGCCCGGTGAGCTGTGTGCAAGCTAGAAAATGCACACGTAGAGGATTTCTCTACGGTCCATGTAAGAACTCAGGGTCCTGTAGGCTGTAGTGTTGTGATGATGGGGCACAGGCAAACAGCAAGGAGGTAGGGGCCGGAGTGATCACATTGAACTCGGAACTTCTCTATTTAAGCAACCTCATCATTCTCTTGGGCCTTTCTTGCACCGCTCATCTGCGCCCTGAACCCCGCTCCTTAACCCCTCAGCTGCCCCTCAGCCACATGCAGCATTGCTCGCGCTGCCCCGTTGGTTGGGCCTGAATGCCTGAAGGCCCAACCCGTAGCTCGCGAGCAAGCTCGAGGCTCTCAATGCCCTGCGCATACTGGCTTCTGACAGGGACCGATCTTTTTCATACGTTGGTTAGATATCAGGGGGACATCACCGATCAAAGAAGCCTGCGACCAGAACTCGAGCAACCGCTTACCTGGAAGCTCTCCATTCGAACACAAGACCAAACCCAATGGCCAAGATCATTACAGTCATCGGAGCCACCGGTGCTCAGGGAAAGGGTGTCGTCGACGCGTTCCTCAACAACCCGGCCTACACGGTCCGTGCCATCACCCGGAACCCCTCCAGCCAGGCCGCCAAGGGGCTCGCCGCTCACGGCGCTGAGGTTGTCTCCGCCGACCTCAACGACCTCGAGAGACTCAAGGCCGCCTTCGCCGGCTCCCACATAATCTTCGGCGTGACCAACTTCTTTGAGCCCTTTGCCGCCCACCAGTCGCCGACCAAGGCCATGGAAATTGAAGAACAGCAGGGCATCAACATGGCCAAGGCGGCCGCCGCGACCCCTACCCTCGAGCACTACATCTGGAGCACCCTGCCCAACATCAAGGCCATCTCGGGCGGCAAGTACCTGGTCCCGCACTTCGAAGGCAAGAACCGCATCGACGCCTACATCCGCGAGAAGGAGCCCGCTCTGCTCGCCAAAACCACCTTCTTATGGGTCGCCTTCTACGCGACCAACCTCGTCTTCCCCATGTTCACGCCCTACTACATTCCAACGGCGGACAAGTACCTCCAGTTCGGCAGCTACGCCCCAGAGACGCCCATCATTACCATCGGCGACGTGACGGCCAACATCGGACTTTTCGCCAAGGCCGTAGTCGAACAGCGCGACAAGACGGCCAACGGCAATATTGTGCTGGCCGCGACGGAGACCCGCCAGGCCGGCGAGCTGCTGCATGCGTGGGCCCAGGCTCAGGGCAAGAAGGCGCAGTTTGTGCGTGTGAGCGGCGAGGCGTTCAGGGAGATTTGGCCAGTCTGGGCCGAGGAGATGGCCGGCATGATGGAGTTCTGGGACGACCTGGAGTTCCGCGAGAAGAGCTGGACGGAGCCCAGTGGGCAGAAGGTGCTTACCAAGGAGGATCTGGGCGTCACTGGGTTCAAGGCCCTGGAGGAGACGTACAAGGCTCTAAAGCTCTGAGGTTACTGAGTTGGAAAGTTTGAGTGTCTCGGCGGTATCATGATCCGCTTGTTCTGTCATCCGGTTACTTAACGACTGCGGGCGGAGGATAAGGTCAAGGCTAGGTATCCGACTCTTTCTGGGGCAGTGGTACAATTAAAGAGGTGGACGGGCGGCCAATGTCGACCCCAGTAGCCAAGGAAAAGGCCGCTACGCCACACATTCAAGCTCAGTTCTGATCCGTAATCAACCCATTCGTCTCCGCGACATACCCCGCCAACTGCGTTCATCATTCGGGCATTGTAATATGCTAATGGCTAGATTGTCGGATATCGTACCGAGATAAAGTTCAGTTCCCATTTCTATCCTTCCAAGCAAAATTAGACAACAGTACCCAAGGCAGATGACTGCCGTTCTACCAATACGTCTTCTTGACCGGCCCTGTCCGGGAGTTCCGTCTCGTGAACATACGTTGACCCACCGACACCACCCCGGAAGTGATACTATCTCATACCTGGGGTGAGGGAGGGGTTACCTTCAGAGGCTTTGATGACGGCACAACAAAGAATCGTGAGGATTACAAGAAGATTGATGTTTACAGGAACCAAACCGCCCAGAATGGGTTCCGTTTCTTTTGGGTGGATCTTCCTGCATCGACAGGTCCAACAAATTCGAAGCTTTTGGGGGCCATCAACTCAATGTTTCGCTGGTACCAGAATGCTGCCGAATGCTGCGTCTACCTGGAGGACGTGTCGACACCGATCGGTGTCGCTGCCACGTGCCCACTCGTTCTGGAAGCCAACATTGAGGGACGCCAGATGGTTCAAGCGCGGGTAGACACTCCAAGAACTCCTTGCCCCCAGAGCTGCCACGATGAGACAAAGAAGGTAACGTATATGGTTTCTAAAGGTAGGTATATGGTTTGTAGAGGTACCAATCAGAGTCGTAGAAGGTAGGGAGGGTGTATGGTAGGGTAATGTGCCAAACATCGGTATGCAACGGTGATATACAACTCACCCGCGTACTGTCGATAGAACGGCAGCTCTCCCGACGCTGCCGAGCCGCGCTGCATGTACGTCACGTTGACGTTGCGCCACAAGTAGCGCAGAGCGACGGCACGGAGGAGCTTGCTCGTGGAATCCTGCGCTGGTCTCGACGTCGGGCACGCAGTACATGATCGCCCTCCCAGCTCCGGGACGCCAGTTATTTTGCATGCGGCTGGCCGTATGTCTGACATCGGTGCCATGTCGCGTACGGTCTTCGCTGAGCTGAATATCAGGTTGACGTGCAGCGCTTCTAGCTTATAAAGAATAGGTATATTATATAGCACTGGCTAATTGGCTCAATGCGAGATGGCGGCCTTTGCAAATAGCAGAGTACATATGTTGGCCGATGTCGGATTCTAGGAGAAAAGCTTACGGGAGGCAGGATTTAGCGAGGTTTTTCAATTAAATGTGACGAATTTCGGTCCCCTAACCACTGAAAGGGACTATTAAAGTTATGACTTGACAACGGGATGAGGTTCGGTGAAGCCAAAAGATTCACAACAAGCAATTTCCAAAGGTACTGACAATCTTGCATCTGAATTGTTTACTGAGGAAGCTACTGTGATGCCCGTAAGCCTAAGGAACATAGTTTATGTACAGCTTCCTCCTTCAGGTACCTCTGTACCTGAGATCACAGCGATCACCTCCTTGGCGGTGATCCTGGTGATCGGGATCCCGGTGACCTTGTTGGAAGTGATGGCACTTGAAACTTGGAAACTGGGTTGCCGGTGCCATACCCTGGTCAGGGGTAATACACAGCTGTTACATAAGGTTTGGGAGGCACTCAGGGAACTTGGAGGAGGAGAACAGAACTCTCAAGCTGACGAATTCTGGACTGCTCGCGGGCACTCGAAAAAATCACTGTTGTAAGAAAGCTCGCATAAAGCGTGTCGCCGTAGAATCGTGGCTGTTAGCTCTGCGGGGCGCAGGGGATCCCTGGACCAATCATTCATAACAGCCAGACCAGTCGGTGGATCGTTGAAGTGCTAAAACGCCAAGACCTCTAAGTAATCTGCAGTGTGACGGGCACCACCCAAGGTCTAGTCCAGCTCTCACATACAAGATCGATATTGCTACAACGAGAGCAAGAGGTAGATGACAGGAATGGGCGTGCAACCAGACCTTAAGTACTGGAGCAGAGGCCTATGCGTAAGCATGACCATAGACGTATGATCAGACCCCATGACGTATGCATAACCGCAAGCATATGACATAAACCATGAGAACAGGAACGGGGAATCCCGTGACATGCAGTATGCATGATACCTGGGAAGATCAGAAGGCATAGCACGATGAGCACCTAGCTTAGAGCGATCAGAAAATTGAGGACATTGAGCACGTAGGAATCGGTAGTATATAGTCACTCGTTCTGGAGGACTCCGATGGGATTCCTCCAGTAAGCAATTCAAGTGCAAGATTGTCAATAACTTCCGACATTGCTTGTTGTGAACCATTTGGCTTCACCGAACCTCACCCCGTTGTCAAGTTATAACCTTCAGGAGTCCCTTTCACAAGCTGGGTGTCACGGGTAGTGACAGTGTGAGGTTCATGTGCGCAACTCCTGGTTCGACTGGACAGTTCGAACCACGGTCCCTCTTTTGAGGGTGTTACGCAGTGGTCAGTTGCGCCCACCCGTGACACTAGGGCTTGAGAGGTTCGTCACACTAGGTAGTAGCTATATCACTTCAAAAAATATACATTGGCTCGCAGTGTCCCTCCCAGACACCTACCCCAACTAGGTTACTAGACGGTTGGACCTAAGGTGTAACGGTCTCAGGTAGTATATTGCAACTAGCTGATGACGACTCTACGAGTACACTGAACTTGGAGAAGGAAAGAAGAGATGTGAGACTCTGGTAGCTCGAGAGCATACTTATCCTCGTAGGCGCGCTGGTCTGAGCGCGTTGCTAGAAGGTTTGGTGTGCTGTGGGGCGAGTGGGAATAGCCTCATCAGGGGTCTTGGTTTTGGCCGAGAGTCGCCGAGGCTCACACCGGGCCCTGCCCGTTACAAAGGTATAGCTGACCGGTATAGGCAGGTCTTCAACATGCTTTATGGGATAGCGGTAAGATCAGTAATAGGGGCGGCATGCTCTCGGGCCAGCTGTGCCTCGCATGGTTGGAGGGCAGGCCTAACAAAGTGTCGTATGAGCCTGAGTGCAGGAGGACAGATAGGCAGGGACCTTCGGACACCTCCGTCCGCTCCGATTCAGCGATCCAGTCAGACTCGGGTTAACGTAGCTCCAGCACGTCTATCGCGCTAGCACATCGCAAACCTTTACCTGAAATCACAGGATAAGCGAGAAAAAGGTCTCAGACAGGACCTACACTCGCACAAGTGCCTGAGGCATTACCGAGAACAAGACTGGAGCCTGATACGGGAAAGGAGCCGTATGCTGGGAAAAGAGGGCAAATGCCATGTATTCGGGGAAAAGTCAGGATGTCGTCCTCTGGTAGTTGCAAGCAGCAACTGCAGTGGTGGGAGATATCCCACGATCCAGAGTGGGGCAGCGTTATCTTATCTACATACAAACAACCACCCCACCAATGGTGGGGTATAACACCTAGCTCTAACCCTGCGCGATACCTTCCGGTATCAGAGCCCGTCAGCGACATGTCGTTCTATCTCCTCCTCATCCGCCGGTCAACCTCGGTTGATTTACAAGTCCGATCTAGACGGAGGGAACACGTTCAAAGTCCCCTTCATGAATACCCTATCGTCACCAGTCATATTTGGCCCGACACTTCAAGAATGAGGTACCTCCCCACCTGTCACAGGATTCCTGTTCCTGTATCCGGGCCACGGATCCGAGCAATGGATCTGGCCACGCAGGCCACGTATGCGTACGTCATGTATATGCCATGTCCCGGACCTCTGCACCGAACCTGCACTGGGCCAGCATCTGCATAAGACATGGTCGCATGCCCACACGCTAGATAGGTAGTCTTGCTCTCTTCGTGCAATATCATATGTATGTGCAGGCTGACCAGACCTTGCCGTGGTGCCCGTCACACCACCAGCGGACAATTACCCTCGCTCTCGGCCTCAAAGCCTCGCACTTCACCCACTTCCCAAGTCAAAAGTCAAGTCTATGTGTGGCAACCGCCCGCATATCCCTTCTCCATGTCAAGAAAGAACCTATCTCAAGCTGCACAACACTCCAAAAGCTCTGAGCATTGGAGGTGAACTTCGAGAGGACAGGGGAAGGGAACTTCAAGCCTCGTGTTATTTTAAAACACAGAGCCATAGCCCATTTTTGGCCTATTGCCACCCTTCATAGCATAGTCTTAGAGGGTTACCCAGCTTAGGCCCGTCGAGATAGAGTGCTATTGTTGAGTGAATAATTGGGTGGTATCACAGGTCCGAGCGTACCAAAAACCCGGTTTTCGGTCCGCCAAAAACCGGCGGGTCCTCATTTTCCCCGCCAAATTCGGCTCCGTGCTTGCAGGTCATTTGCCTTGGTGGGCCTTCGATTTCTCGTGGAAAACCCAATACAAAACGCGCGCGGCCCGCAGAAAGAAATGGCGAAGTAGAAGGCCACGTGACTAGACTTTACGTGCGCAGACCTTCCAAAAGACGCGACGACGGCGAGAAATAACGTTACGCAGCGCAGAGAGCATCGGCACTCAAACACCACTGCTGTCCACGGTTACCACCCTAGGACAAACCCCTAATCATTCCTTTCTCGCCCGATGACTATGGCGG
>NW_026944241.1:44057-56774 GCF_033297405.1 Parathielavia appendiculata | reverse complement strand
ATCAGATGACGGGGTGTTACCTTACATCTCTGCCTTTCGAGTTTATGAGGTCTACAGCCGACTTCGACCCCGACTGGTCTGGGTCGTACTTTCTGCCGCGGGACACCGTTAAACCGCCATTCGCGCTCCGTACACGTATATGGCCATCTCTCGACGAGTGGAAAGATGCCCACGATGCTGGATCTTGGTCTGTGGAAGCGAACAAGGCCGCCGGCGCATTTCTCGAGCTTCTCGATTGGCTTCGAGACGTGTTGTTGCAGGACGCCGTCTTCCTTCAGAAACTATACCCCCGACATCCTCTATTCCAGGACCCAGTCTTCCAGAGTCCCCAGTTTGCAGCGTTTGCGCTGCAAGTCGAGAACGCCTGCCACGCGGCCGAGGAAGACAGTTATGTGGCCACTATCGATCGAGCCATCCCCGCCGTCGCCGAGAACCTACGTGCCCTTTCGAGCCAACAAACTGCCGCCAACCTCTGGATCGAAAGGGCGTTTGCTGAGCTTACGCAGCAGGTGCAGAGGCTGGAGAAGAGGATGGACGAGCTCTCTAAAGCGTCGTACACTGTCACGATCAGTCCGGGACGCAGCACTGTCGTACAACGGCTCGAGATGCCGAAGCGCGGGCGACCGAGGGCGCCGGGCCGCGGGGCCCCTTCCCCCCAACTATCTACTGGAGACGAAGAGCAGGGGGGCGTTCCCCAGCTTACCACAGCGTCTCTACCGCCGCCGCCGCCGCCGGCGCCGCCGGCGGTTGCGTCGAACGTGCCTAGGTTTGAGGTCCCTTTAGATATTCGCTCTATTCCGGATCTGTGGCTCCTGTGGAGATACGGAAGGGCTGGCATGCCTTCAATCGAGTCACTCGAGGCTAACTATGGTGCTGCTTGGCGCCCTAAGTCGCAGAAGTCCGTCTTCTGCGGTCGAAAGGCAATCGTCGACTTCATCCTGGGCAAGTCGCGCGAGCGGGGCGGCGCAGAAAGCGCCGCCGAACAGTCGCGTGTTATCGCGCAAATGGAGGAGCTGTGCCCCAAGTGGTCTCTTGACAAGGTCACGAAGGCTATCAAGAACGGGGATCTGGAGCGTAGATGGCCGCGGAAGCGTGAAAAGGGGGTTGCTTGGCTGTTCTTCTTTTTTTTCGTTCTTTGGTTTTTCTTTTTTTCGGGGGGGGGGGGGGGGCAGGGAGGTGGGTGGAAAGGGTGCAAGTGTCATATAGCGTCCAATGTATGTACTGTAGCCCTGAGATTGATAACTGTCGTTGAGATCT
The DNA here is from genome assembly GCF_033297405.1 of Parathielavia appendiculata. Taxonomy (NCBI): domain Eukaryota; kingdom Fungi; phylum Ascomycota; class Sordariomycetes; order Sordariales; family Chaetomiaceae; genus Parathielavia; species Parathielavia appendiculata. The sequence continues at coordinate 55,517 of NW_026944241.1, read as the reverse complement.
GAAGTCCTGAAATTAGTGCGTTGAGCCCTAAATGATTAGTGGATTGGGCGCCAATTTTTAGGGTGCCAGACGGCCGGTTCCAGGGGAGCGAAATGCCTTCCCGGAATTGAAGCTCGTGCATCTCGACAACCACAAAAATGCATCATTTCCAAAGGATATCAATCTTTTGAGCTCGACGAGCTGCATTAGCTAATGGCTTTTTAAAGAAATCTACTGCGTGATTGCCGGGCAATACGGGAGGACTGCCAAAATTACCTCTCTGAAAGTGATATCAAAGGGCTGGGCGGTTTTTTGCGGGGTTTTCCAAAAACGCGCCATACGTTTCAGACCTGAGATATCCACTTGATAGTCAAGTGTCATGGATTCTCTAGGGTTAGGGGAAAACTGTCGGCACAACGAGATTCCCCAGCTTGCCGTTGGGCCTGAGGCAGCCCCACCTGAGGTCGATCCGAGCACTCTCCGCACGCTTATTTCGACTGCATCTGCCAAGTCACTGCATGCCGAAGCAACCGAGAGCCATGCGCTTGACACCGTGACGCATGCAAAGACCGAATGGCGGCAGATGAAACATCTCCTCTTCTCCCAACTGTCGAGCAAAGCAACACGCATCAAAAAGAGGACACAATGAGCAGCTCCCTCCTGTGGAAGACGGGCGCCATCTTCGGCGCAACCGCCGTCGGACTCGGAGCCTTCGGCGCCCATGGGCTTAAGAAACACATCTCGGATCCTCAAAAGTTGGCCAACTGGTCCACCGCAGCTCAATACCAGGTATCTCATGTCGCCGCTTCCTTGTCTTGGCGAGAGGACGGGGATGCTGACTCTGCGCCAGCTCGTCCACTCGGTCGCCCTGCTGATGGCCAGCAACAATCCCGTCGCCGGCACCCTCTTCACCGCCGGCATGGCCATGTTCAGCGGTAGCTTGTATGCCCTGTCCCTCGACACCGACCGCTTCCGCTTCATGGGCCCCATCACCCCGCTCGGGGGCTTGTGCCTGATTGCTGGCTGGCTGGCTTTGGCGTTTGGAAAGCGCGGGGCCGCTATCCGGTGGCCACGCTCCTAAGCGTTGCAGGGCACCAGGCCTTGGCTGCATTTCGTGTAAGATACTAGTAGGAAAGGTGAATTAGCGACACTGGGCATCTTACAGAAGCAAATCCACTCAACCACTGTGTCTTGCGGTGTTGCTCTCCATCAAAATAAAGCTGGGCCAGGAACCCCACTGTGGCCAGCGAGTTTGCCGCCCGCAACCCCCGAGTGAGAACGAGCAACGCATCGGCGATGTGTCGCTCATTGAAAACCTAAGTCAGGCACTCCTACGCTAGGTCATGCCTACTTGCTGTTATTTGTACCGTCCATCAATTCAAGCTCACTCCTTCCATGTCGTTGCCCTTTGACACTGGCAGCTGATCAACATTCCCTGCGCGTATCAGACGATGCTCGACATAATATCTTCTTCTTCCAGTGCCTCATCGGTGATGGCTCGATAGCAAGGGGACTTCAGATTCCCATTTTCTCTGTGTTCTCCTTGTAACACCCATATTAGAACTAATCGGCTCTTTTACGTTGGCGCTATTCTGCGTGACATCATCTCTCCTACACCCAAGAACCCATCTTTCACCAATTCTCCCACCTATGCACTAAGAATCCCGAAAGTCTGTGAATATTTCCTCCATGGTTTCCTGCTCCTTCTTCCCTCCCATTCCTCCAACCCAACAACGGCTTCAACTTCCCACCTCCTTCCAACATACCCTCACTCCCGGACTGTCTTTCCTATCGGATGACTTATGCTATCAACGTCTTTTGCCCGGGGCGTCACATCTCCTGGTCGTCATCAAGTACGCCAGCATTGCCTGCGAGAAAAAGCCCGGTTCGTAGTTTCACTCAAGATTTATCAGAAATCACAGCGTTAAGCTCGCTTCCTTTCATCCCATCCTGATCCCATGTCTGTCCCTTTTGCAAAATTTTTCTACACCACCTGATTCTTCTTCTCTTCGCAATTCCCACTTTCTTTTTAGCCTTAGTTCTTTCACACCCAAAAATAAACTCCATCCCCCTCTCTCCAAGTGCGTGGCCCTCTCTTCAATTACGCCAGATCGCCCAGGTGATAGGGACCCACGGCAGTTGCATTTTCTTTCCAGACTCTGTTTTCTCCTCCGACTTTGGAGCCAATCACTGCCAAAATCGCCCAGGCCGGCAACAACAACGAGATGGTAAGTACTCTCCCGATTGTCGGAGGCCATTGGCCAGCCTGAACTCCTGTTGCCATCGCGTAGGGCGTTGCTTGGCCAAGCAGCATCCATCTAGGTTATCCATGAGCAGCGCATACCCCACATGTTATGATCTGCAACACAATCACTTGGTCGGATGCGAGGGGACAATCGCAGTAGCATGGTTGCAACAGGCGAGGACGCAGAACAGAAAGCCCCGAGCTTCTTTTCCGCCTTCGGCGGCAGGGAGAGAACCGGATCGCAAGCTTGGCTCTTCAACAGCTTGCATACAGGGAGAAGTCCAGACCAGGCCTCTAGGGTGGACTTAGCGGTGTCGAAAGTCGACTGGGCAGAACCGCAGGCCAAAGGATACAATCTCCGTCAACTGGCCGATCCCGTATGGTGGCGGGGCGAAAGTGCGGTCACATACCAGCGCCGACTCAGTGGGTCTCGCGACTCTTGAGGATGAAGGCATACGGAGGGAGTGAGGGAACTCGGGGGCGGCACCACCATTGGTTGATCTTAGGATTTGTCGTTGGCAACGGACTTGCTTAGCTCATTGATGTGCTAACGGGAGAACAACTTCTTCAGGTCGATCCCCACGGCGGCAGGAACTCAGCTTCAATCGCTGCTGCAATCAGCAATGCGATCACCGTTGCCATCGACACCGCGATCACTGATGCCGTCGTCGCCCAAGTTGAGCAGTGGGCCAAGGACAACCAGATCGAAGTCGAGAATAAACAAATCCAGGACTTGGCAAGGAATTTGGAAACTTTTAAGGACGAGATGGGCAAGGTCCAGGCCAAACTCAAGGCTGTGGTCACCGAGCAGGCTGTTCGTCAGATGGCCCGAAATATAGCCCAGGCAGAGTGCAGTCCTGTTGAGCGGGATTTGAAGAAGCTCAAGGAGCACCGGGAGGACGAATTGGAAGCGCTTCGATTTGAGATTGCTGGCTTACGCGTGGACTTCAACACGGACAAGAACAGGCTTACTCAGCGGTTGATGGAGCCGACAGAACCATCAAGAATCTGAGGAAAGAACCCAAACACGCCAATGCTGCCGCTTGCGCCTAGCGCATTGCGAAGCTTTGGAATGAGGTCCGCGAGGTAAGTGCTTCGCCCCTCACTGACTATCCGGTTCTGTTGGCTAATGGCGTCGCAGACGCGAGAGAAGTACGAGCAAGCCTTGAGGGACACCACAGAATTCGCTGCAGCCAACACTGGTTTGATCTCAACAAACAGGAATTGGCCCAGCAACTTCTGGGGATGCAGTCATCGACCAGGCCGACGATGCCTGGCCGGCAGTAAGGTCTCGTGTGCACGCGCGAGGTTGTCCCTGGAGTCCGTTCGTCGCGAGTTGGAGCTTTGCATGTCTTTTGTGGGGGTTAATGGGGCGTTGGCTGCTGGTGTCATTTTTGGAGAGGCTTTTTTGGGGCATAGTGGTATGATACCCAAGGAGGTACTGGAGTTTGTTAAGGGCCTGATGTAAGCTCCGAGGTCTGTCGGAGGATAAGATGGCGTACCAAGATGACGGACCAGGTTGACCGACCCAGCTGACCGATCATATGCGATCTTGTGCAGGAAAGGAATGGCACTGATGATGAGTTGTCGCCAAAAATGACTCAAACTCCCTCTCAGCCGCTCTTGGTTGAACCGATGAGACTCGGAACCCTGACGGCGGTGACTTCTCTCAGCGGTACCAAGGTTATAAGGTACACCTTCTTAATACTTGTAACCCCGCCCACTGAGAGCGTCCTTTGAACGCAATCACTGCAGCCACGATGCTCGCCATCAGATTTACCTGGCTCGCCCTCATCGGAGCCTGCATCTCCTTCTCAGCCCATGCCACCCCCTTGTTTGGCCCCCGAGGTTCTGACCGCCACCCACGGAGAATAATTGCGGGCGTTTCAGTAATTGACACTCCCATTGTCCAAGCCGCGAGGCAGTACGCCCGAGAACACTGCGATGACAATATATACGGACACGTCATGCGCTCCTGGCTCTTCGGCACCCTGATGCTACAGCACAACAGTACCCTCGAGACCCTCGTGGACCCCGAGGTCCACGCCGTAGCCTTGATCTTGCACGACCTGGGCTGGGAACGAACTCCCAACTCGACCATCGTCACGCCTGACCACCGCTTCGAAGTCGATGGCGCCATTGCTGCGCGCAAGTTCATCCGTGGACACCATCATGGCAGACGTTGGGAGGAGCGCCGCGTGCAGCTCGTCTGGGACGCTATCGCCTTGCATGCAGAACGAAAAATTGCTTTTTTTAAAGAGGCTGAAGTCGAGGCGGTCAGCAAGGGTATTCTCTTGGACTTCGTGGGACCGGATCTGGGGGTTCCGGAGGACAAGTATGCGGCCGTTGTGGAGGCGTTTCCAAAGAGTGACTTCAAGAATGGAGTGATTGAGGTATTCAGTTGGCTGTGTCGGACAAAGCCTGAGACGACATACGGTTAGTCAACAATTGTCCTGCGTAATCTACACTGCTCTTCGGCCGTTAACAATGACTGCAGACACCTTCATGCAACCATACGGGGAACTCTTCGTTCCGGGATACTCGGCTGTAGGACATCGAATGGTCGACAGAGTTCTTGGGATGTCTGGTAATTGAGAGCCAGAAGGCTCCTCAGTCACTCACATCGATGGATGGCTTGAGGTCGGGCTTCCGGCGCATCAAGGATACAGAAAGGCATCAAGGTGCTTATTTGCATCAAACTTATCTAGTACCACTCCTCGTGCTTTTTCAGTGGTCATTAAAGCATTGGATGACCTTTGAAGGCAACGAGGAAATTGGATAGGAGAATGACTTATATTACCGGTGAAACCAAACATGAAAAGCTGCGCAAGGAAAGGCCACTTGCCCGACGCCATCTCGAAATATGCTTCCCGTTGGCAAGTCTGGAGACCCCCCCCCCCCCCTTTGGATGTCACCATGCCAACTACAAACAATCATAACCCAGCGCTCGAAGTCCACCTTCTGGCAAAAGCCCAGAAAAGACAACGGATGACTCTGTGCTCGCCGGAGCCAGCGTGTTGGTCGTCTCTTTATCGATCATCTGGGCATCGCCAACTCTCACCCCACCCTTGATTTCCTCCCGTTAGTCAGCTCCAGCCGCCACCCGGTACATGCACGTATCTTTGATACCAGAACTTGGAAGTACTGTGTTGAATCAATCCTTCTCCGCTTCCGAATCCAATTTCCTCCATCCCCGCGTTACTCTCACTTTCATTACTATCTTCTCCCTCCGAGTCAGAGCTCCACGACAGTGTGCTGAGGGCCTCGTGATCAAAATCGTCGCCATCATACCTGGCATGGTGTTCGAGCCAACATTTGACTTCATCGTCCCTGGGGCTCCACTGGGCAAGGACAACAAGATTAGCTACTACGACGTCGTTATAGCGTGGATGGGGAGTGCTTCCGGCACGGGCGGTTAAGTTGCCTATATGTGTACCAGACCTTACCTATCATCTAAAGCTGACTTGGTATTAGGTCCTCCGGCGACGTCATCGACCGCTCCCCGGCTTCCATGACAGTGATTTCCTTCAAAGCAACGTCGGTAGCGCCAACGGCCACCTTCATAGTCGCAGGCCCTGTCGGCAGCGTGCATCCCCCAGCCCCAACGCTTCGCTTGGTTTCTCTTCTAGGCTGACCGTTGGTGACACACAGGCTTGTGATCTCGGTCGGCTGCTCACCTCGACGTGCTGTGGCATTCGCGGTGAAACTTTGAATCCCATCGAGATTGGTGCCGGGACGGCAACACCCCGATCAATGTTTCTCCCTGCCGGCGGATGCCCGTCCTGGTCGACTTCGGCTCTTGCCGTGAGATAGGCCGAGATTTGGGCGCCTCCCGCGGCACACGGGTATGTTTCAGGGCGAGTCGGGCTCCAACACATCCGAGACACAGCACGACTGGTTTGCAGTCGAAAAGATTCGGACCTGGTTGATTGGTCCAACTTGGAATTAGTAGACAGGGTCTTCAAGGTTTGCTTTCACCTGTTTGACCTTCGGCAAGAAACGGTGATACTGGGTATCATACTAAGGTACCTTAGTGAGAGGAGACGCAGTCGTATTTGTCGTCCTCCACGAATGGAACGACGGTTCGGATACGGGGACAGCTGGTGCTCTGGGACGATAGCTGAGCGTTCTTCAGCCCAAAAGTGAAAAATGCCATTTGTCTCAACCTCTCCACCAACGCCGTTGGAAGACAGTTGAAGGGCGCTGCAGAACGTAGCCTGAACATTGACATTTCCAAAGCAGAGTTCATGCGTGCCTACATGTCACACTTTGACAAGGGGTTGATGACCCAAGCGCTTGGTTAGTCTTCTTTTCGCGCTAGCTAACAGCAAGGTCACCAAAGGTGATGACCCAAGCACTTGGTTAGAGTTCTTTTGTTTCGCGTTAGCTAACAGCAAGGTCACCAAAGGCATTAGGACGACTATATAGGGGTTAGGTTGGTTCATTGAATTCTGTTCCAGTATCCCAAAGCCATGGACAGTAAGGTATGGAGGGTTGATTGTAACTCGGGGGTAATGACAGACATCAATCACATTGAACCTGGCGCTTGTCTTGTGCGCCCCCTACCACACCCCGATGTTCCCGCCTGCGTTTCTCCCGTACAAGCCACTGGTGATCCCCCGGCGGGCGGGCCGCAATAGGAAACACAGAATTGCCACCTCAGGAAGCACTCCCCCATCCAGTCTATCCAATGAATGCCCAAAAACCTATCCCAATCTCAACAAGGAATGTGTCAAACTTGAATCTCCAACAAAACACTAATTCAACCTGGCGCCGCTATCCATGCTCGTTATGCGTGATCGCAAGCTCGGATAATATCCCTCGGCTGAGACTTTTTGTCGTCATCATCTGCAGGGAATCTAGCGTGTATCCGGCACGGTCTTTAGAACTGGCCTAGACCAGCCGGACGGGTAGGGCGGGATCCGGCGGAGGCGGTCCGGGTCTGGCGGCGGCCGATGGAGGTCGAGAACCCGGAGAAGGCGCTGACGGCGTTGTTGTTGTTGTCGAACTGGCGGACACGCTTGCGCTGATTGGCGGCCTCGGGCTCGGCGGTGTTAGAGGTCTGGACCACGGTCACGCCGGACGGGAGCGTGATGCCTGCAGGGAGGGTGACGCCGGCGGGCAGAGTGACGGTGGCGCCCTGGGCGGCGGCCAAAGTAAGGAGGGTGGCGCAAACGGTGGTGATGGAAAAACGCATTTTTTTTGGAGGATCGAAATAGGGGAAGAACGATTTGGGTTTGTGATCGAAGGAGGTGAGCGAGCGAGCGAGATTCTAGCGAGTGGGGGTATACCGAGAATCTGGAAGCGCAATGGAAGAGGAAAGCTGAGGCAAGGATTTGATAGAAAGAGACCAAATATATAATGTACACGGCGCTCCATGGCAAAGCTATCTTCCCTCTGGCCCTTCCATTCGCATTGACCCGCTGATGACTTCATGCTGCCCAAGCTCAGAGCTGTCACCCTGAAGAACGTACACAGACGCTTGCTCCGCCCCCTATTATATCTATTTTCGTACTATCTCGTACCCCGGAGCTTCGGTTGATCTCCAGCAATTCAGATAAGCAGGAGCAAAGTGTATGTGCGGGTGGACAGGGCCAGATGCCTAGCCTGCCTGACCATTACGTATGTCGGCTGACCAGGTCTGGAATCTTTCTTACACGCATCATCGACGAGTGAGGTCAAAGCGAGCCGCTGAAGAAATGTGCCATGCTACGTTCAGGCCCGCAGCCAAGCAAGATAGTCATTGGCCACAATTCAAAAATGCTATCAAAGCTCGGTGACAGAGGCAGTGCCATTCGGTCTGCGGTCGTGCTTTCAAGCCCGAGACACCAGCGGATGTGAGCATGCCGCTGGAGGAGAACGACGACCTGGATACCCAACCGAGATAAACCTGACGAAATGGGCTGGAGACAAGAGAGACGCAGCCACCTTGAGGCAAACATTTGTTCGACGCAATGACTCGAAGTTATCAGTTACCTACCTTAAAGAAGGTAACCAGCTTTCCAGGTTTTTTAGGATGGAAACATTGAGCCGTTTCCCACGGCGTCCTCATTAAATCCTGCCAAATGCACCATGTGCGTAGAGGCAATTCTGATCTCGTTAACTACACAGGGTTGGGAACCGGTGCAGCTGGCGCATTCCCGGTCATTCCTGTCGGAACGAAGCCGCCTTGATGGCTGCATTCAACGGACCTCGGTGGTTGATTGGTGCCAGCACCGCAACCCCTCTTCCTTACATACTTAGTCCTCTCCCATGCCCATCAACAGCATGGTCAATCAATCACTTTTACCACCTTAAAAATTCAATCCACTGCTTTGACTGGGAATAGCTTCTTCCAGCGCATATCTTAGCGGTCGTCGCCCTGCAGGTTCCAACAATTCCATCTTCTCGGTTAGCAGCAAGCTCTCCCATCCATCAATCTCATCATCAATTCTCACGTCATAAATGATCGCCGCCATCATCCCAGGCAAACCCTACCTCACCGGGCTCTCGGCTTCACCTTTACAAAGAAGTCGATGGGTCGGATATTGAACCAGCCATCCTGCTTCAGCTTGTACTTCGGATCCACCGCCTCAAAGTCGACCTCCCGGATCAGCTTGGCCATGACCACCACCAAAAACTCCCACGCCCAGTGCTTGCCGATGCACTCCCGCTTCCCATTACCAAACCACTTCTTGACCGCGGCCGGCAGCTGCTCAAACCTGTCACCCATCATGCGCTCGGGCCGGAAGGCGAGCGGGTCCTCAAACACAGCCGGATCCCTATTGACCCCGGCCAGCACGATAATCATGGCTTGGTTGTGCGGAATCTGGTACTTGCCCCCCGCCAGCAGCACGGGCGACTCGTCTCCGGGCTTGGGGATGGGCTCGATGTTGAAGCCCGGGGCGGCGCACGACAGGCGCAGCGTCTCGCGGACGAGGCCCGCGACGTACGGCAGCTGCGAGACGTGGTCCTGCCGGAAGGGGCCGTCGCCGACCACGGCATCGATCTCGTCTCGGGCCTTGACCACCGCGTCCGGGTTCTGTAAGAGGAAGAGGATCCCCGCCGCGATGGCGCAGGGTGCCGTGCTGCTGCCGATGGGCATGGTCACGATCTCGTCGATGACTTGCGCCTCGGTCAGCCCCTTGCCGGTCTCGGGGTCCTTTGCGTTCAGCAGCGTCCAGAGGAGGTCGCGCCGGTCGGACGGGTTCTGCTGGCGCTCTTTGACTAATTCGGCGGCGAATGATCGCATTGTCTTGGTGGCCCTCTTAAACTTGCCGCCGTGCACCAGCCAGTTGAGCAGCTTCGGCCTGGTAGGGCGCTTAATGGCTTCCGACGTCGAGTCCTCCATGGCCCGGATCATGGAGTGTTCCGGTCCGTCGAGGCAATTGAGCTTCTTGCCAAAAAAGGTGAGTGTAGTGACCTCAAGATTGAGCCGGTTAAGCTGGTCGAGGGGCCGGATGCGGGCGTCGGGGCCGAGGCCATGCCATTTCGAAATCAGCTCGTCGGTACACTGGAGGAATTCGTCGAAGTGGTTGGCAACCGCCTCTGGGCTGAGCTGGGGCGCGATGATGCGATGGGCAACGCCCCAGCTCTCCTCGTGATGGTAGGCGGTGAACAGGGAGTCATGAACAGCGTAGCGGATCTCCTCAATGGGCCCGCCAACGTATTTGCGAAACCTCTTCTCGTCGCAGATTTCGCCGGCCAACGCGGCGCTGGCTATAAATACAATGCGGTGTCCCAGCGCATTGATCTGGAAGATTTCGCCTGCCGAGAGCGATCACCAGATGGACCATGGTCAGCTTCCTTCATCTCTCTCAGGATTCTGTTGGTGATGGTAACTGAGAGTTGCCCACTCACCGTACTTCTCGGCAAGTGTCTTGAGCGACCACCACGTGTTGTTCGGGTTGACATCAAAGATATTGCCCAGCAGGGGCACGCCTGGGGGTTGCGGGATCGGTGTTGACATGGTGCTGGCGGATGTGGTAGGCTGTAAATTGAAGGAAGGAGGAGCCAGGCGCTAAGACTGCTTCGTCCTTTAAAGTTGCCGTTGGGGAGAGGGAAAAATCAGTGGTTGGAGGGTCACACAAAAGAGGTGATCACCGCTTCATCATGGCCTGGCTCGCGAATCGACGCTGCAAATCACGGGCCTTCACCAATGAGGGATGCAGCTGAGGGCGGTTCATGACTTCGGTCGACCATTCAGCGACGACGTTTCGGTCACCACGGTCCCAGAGCTGGGGCCTGCATTGGACCTCTTCCTGACGATGCTGACACGTCATTTGACCGTCATGGTGTGGCGGGCCGAACACGGGTGATCGACAGGCCGAAAAAGCCAAATCAGAGTTAGCGCGGCCTGTCGATCTGAGCTGAAGTCTTGGCAAGCTAGGGTTGGCTGGTCAGTCAAAACCAGGGTCCACTTTACTGTGCGGGACGGATACCGTTAGTAGCCTGGCGGCTTGAAGGCCGAGCGCGAACCAGAAGATCGCCCGTGCGGTGGTAGAAGGAACAAAAACCGAACAGATAGAAACAATCCAGGAATACGCCGTCGCTCCCTGGGTACCTCGCCTACAGCCGACGATCGAAGCTGACCGAGAGAAGGCGACCGAGATGGCCAACGGAGCCATGGGCATCGTGATTGCAACAAGCTCATCCGTGAAGAAAGGCATTGTCGGTGTTGGTGGCATCGCACGAGACACTTTCTTCAACAGGACCAACGAGATCGTGACAAGAATCCCTATAACCCTTGGCACCAGGGAGGAGCAAAACCCATACACAGCAGAACTAGCAGCCATCGCAATGGCCTTGGAGAAGACTCTGGCCAACGCCTGCCATAGGCACATCACCATCGTTACCAGAAACCAGTCAGCGCTAGCAGCAATTAGGCAACCGCGACAACAGTCCGGCGAAGGCACTAGACGACAAATCTACGAGCTGGCTAGACTGCACCAAGAAAGAGGGAACTCAGTCGACTTCTTGTGGATCCCAGCGGAAGCCAACTTTGCGTTGGGCTTAGAGGCCAAGGCGGCAGCACAAAGGACAACGAGACAAGGACAGATACCCAACCTCCAAATGCCCCAAGCCAAGTCCAGTGCAATCAGGCTGGAATTGAACAAACGACAACAGAGGAGAGTTCTCCCCGAAGGCGTAGGCAAATTCTCAAAGGCTCTGGATAAGGCACTACCTGGCAAGCACACTCGCGATCTCTACGACAAGTTGAAACGAAGAGAGGCCTGTATCTTGGCACAACTCCGAAC